>NW_027437181.1:0-205000 GCF_033239565.1 Halichoeres trimaculatus | reverse complement strand
ACTCAGTGTCTGGACTGGACCAGCTTTCATAACAAACTCTGTTAAACATCAAATACTGAATCAGTACCACGACATAAACTTTGTGTTTTCCTCTGCCAGAGTTCAAGGAGTGCTTCTCCCTGTACGATAAGAAGCAGAAGGCCAAGATCGAGGCCAAAGACCTGATCACGGTGATGCGCTGCCTGGGGACCAGCCCCACGTTTGGGGAAATAGAAAGACACCTGCAAGTTCACAAAATAGGTAAAAACAGCAAAGTTAATCAGACTGTTTCTGTGCATCAAACTGAACTGGAGTGATGTGGTCAAAGATGGTGTAGAGTCGCTGGAAGAGTCGTTGAAATGCTTCCTGAGAGTCGATGGTGTTACATGATCTCAAGAGATGAAATCAACTTGTTTTTTTCCACACGGTTAGCAACACGTGTCCTGAGAGTGGCTCTACCTGCTGGAGATGCTGGAAATTATTCAGGTTCAGGTTCAGGTTACTTTATTTGTACCCGTAGGTAGTTTTGTTTTGCAGTACGTGAGATCAACATCACACAATTATAAAACACCAAAGACAAGATAAGAACAAATTAAAAAATTTAAAAAGTAAACATTATTGGTGAACGATGCCACCACGTCAGAGAAACACTCAGAGAAGAATTTAATTTATGTTCGGTCACAGCGACAGAGGACAGGAGGGATTTTTTTCAGGCTTCAGAAACACTTTTCTCCAGCACCGTGTGCAGTTTTTTATTTCTCCCCATCAATAAGGCTCCACTCACCCTGGGATCACGTCACCTCAACGACTCTCAGGAACTAGGCCAACGACTCTGTTGATGACCTCGTGTGACAACACTGACATAATGACATAATGACATAATGACGACCCCTTTTTTGGATCAGTCTGATCTGTTACGGAGCCTCTGCAGAAAACAGGATCATCTCAGCTGTTTTTATCTGTCTCTGTGTGGATATTTTCAGCAGCCTTTAACCTTAAACTGATGTTTTATTTTACTCTTTAAGACAAAGTTAAAGTTATCTGAAACTGGACACCATCTCTTGGGGTAATGGTGGGTTCAAGGCAACCCGTAACTTGTATATTCAAACTCGTAACTTACGATCCATGTACCCCGAGTTACGACTTGTGACATCAAATCTGTGCCAAAACAATATGGCTGCCTCTATGGATGCGGTGGTGCTGCGCGTGACACACGGTGAGAAATAGACTTTACTATAATGTAAATTTGAATGTTGCAATCACAATTTACACACACGATCATGTACTATAATCTGTTATGTGTCAGAGACGGTGGACAAATGTGTCGCTGTCACAAAATAGCTAATAGAGAGAGAGAGAGAGAGAGAGAGAGAGAGAGAGAGCTATCGTCACTGGGCTACAGTGTAAACTTCCAGCCAGATGTTCACACATTGGCAGCAGCTCTGGCGTTCAGTGCATTAATCAACAAAAAACACTTTAAAATAACGACATACACCATGAAATATAAAGTAAACACCTCATGCGCTGTTTCTCCTCCTCCGTTTCACTTGAATAAAGAAGTTGCAGGCTCCTTTGGTAACTGAAATGACCAAGAATAGGTTTGGTTTGTTTACATCCCAGAATTCCTTGCGCTCAAACCGAAGTCGTAAATTGCCTCGAACGCACCACAGGTGTTTCTCTGTGTAACAGGAGCAGTGGAGGGCTGGCTAACTCCTCTAGGAGGACCTGTTATTTGATGGCGTGGCTCAAACCTAACATTAGTTCCTCTTCCTCGCTCAGATAAGAAAGGAGAGCTGGACTTCTCCACCTTCCTGACCATGATGCACAGACAGATGCAACAGGAAGACCCCAAAGCTGAGATCCTGGAGGCTCTGAGGATGACAGACAAGCAGAAGAAAGGGTACATCCAGGCGTCGGAGCTGCGCGCCAAGCTCACCATGCTGGGAGAGAAACTCACCAACAAAGAAGGTAAAACAGCTGATGGATGAAACCTCCTCTGAGCTCCTCTAACCCTCTGTAGCTCTGCCCTCTGTAGCTCTATTCTCTGTAGCTCTACCCTCTGTAGCTCTGCCCTCTGTAGCTCTATTCTCTGTAGCTCTACCCTCTGTAGCTCTGCCCTCTGTAGCTCTACCCTCTGTAGCTCTACCCTCTGTAGCTCTACCCTCTGTAGCTCTGCCCTCTGTAGCTCTACCCTCTGTAGCTCTACCCTTTTGTAGCTCTGCCCTCTGTAGCTCTACCCTCTGTAGCTCTACCCTCTGTAGCTCTACCCTCTGTAGCTCTACCCTCTGTAGCTCTACTCTCTGTAGCTCTGCCCGCTGGGGATCTACTCTGAGGATCAGCTCTGAGGACAGTCCAGCATCCTCAGCTTCTTTAAACCCTCAGCTTTCTCACACTCCAAACCGTGTTGGGGGGGCGCAGACGAACAGATGTGAATAAAATGTGAATAGAATGTGAATAAAATGTGAATAAAATGTGGAGAAAATGTGGAGAAAATGTGAAAACCTTGACTCGGCTTTGAAGCCAGATGCCTCTGCACGCTCATGTTTTATTCCCCACGGCCGAGGCGTCTGTTCCTCTTCCTGTTTGGAGAAATCTACATTCCAGTCTTATCGAGGATGAGCCAAACACAATCTTTCCTCTGATCCAGTCCAAGGACAGGTTTTAGACTCTGGATTCTGTAAACAGCCAAGATGGCTGCTGCTAAGCAGGGGCCACACTGACAAATTATCAGGACCAGGATCTGGATTTGATCAGGATCGTTTCTCAAATTCAGACTATCTTGACCCACAAACAACATTTTTAGACCCAAATCATTTTGACCCCTGCACCATTTTTACCTTTTTGCACCATGTCCTCACTTTAATCTGGTCTCATGTCGTCTGATGAGTTCATGAACTCATCCTGAATAATCCGTTGATTTAAAGACGTCAGCTGAAGAGTTTCTGCAGGATAAACTGAGCTGCAGCAGACTCTGAACAGTCCACATGGAGTTCAGTGAGACGTTAGTAGATAAACGTTGGTTTCTGACGTTAAAGATGATGTTAAAGTATTCAAACATTTAAAGACAGGATTCATTTCAGTGTCAGAAATAAAACATTTGGTTTGATGTCAGGATTTCTGCTGAGAGGGTCGTTAATATCCAGTAAAATGATCGAGGTTGATTTGGTAAAGTTTGTTTTCTAAAGCCTAGACTTGGTGTCTAACCTCACAGAAACGTTACCATAAAATTCATTCATCAGTTTTCTCTGGGGCGTTTGTCTGAAGGTGTTTTTCCCACATGGGCTCTCCCATGTGTCCTTGGATTTTAGAAATGACCATAGCAGAGAAAAGAGTGCTCAGAGGCTTTCCAGCTCTGAACTGTTAAAATCCTCACGTCTCCTTTACTCACATTGTTTTGAAGGATTTGTTGATGTCACAGGTTCCCACAGGAAACCAGAAACCAGCTGACCCCAAACTGACAACACTTCCTCTTCTTCATCAGTTTGACCTTTAACCTGTGCTCTGTCTTCTCCCTCTAGTGGACGAGCTCTTCAAGGAGGCAAACGTCAAATCCAACGGGATTATCAAGTATGAAGAGTTCACTCAGATGGTGACGCTGCCACCTGTGGATTACTGACACCAACAGCTCTGGATCACTGACACCAACAGCTCTGGATCACTGACACCGACAGCTCTGAATTACTGACACCAACAGCTCTGAATTACTGACACCAACAGCTCTGAATTACTGACACCAACAGCTCTGGATCACTGACACCAACAGCTCTGGATCATTGACACCAACAGCTCTGAATTACTGACACCGACAGCTCTGGATCACTGACACCGACAGCTCTGGATTACTGACACCGACAGCTCTGGATCACTGACACCGACAGCTCTGTGTCACTGATATCAACAGCTCTGGATTACTGACACTGACAGCTCTGGATCACCGACACCTACAGCTCTGGATCACTGACACCGACAGCTCTAGATTACTGACACCAACAGCTCTGGATCACTGACACCGACAGCTCTAGATTACTGACATCGACAGCTCTGGATTACTGACATCAACAGCTCTGAAATACTGACACTGACAGCTCTGTATCACTTACACAGACAGCTCTGTAATACTGACACCGACAGCTCTGGATCACTGACACGACAGATCTGGATCACTGACACAGACAGTTTCTGTATTGCTGACACTGATGCCTCAAGATCACTGACACCAACTGTTCTGGATAGATGACACCGATGCGTATGGATCACTGACACTGACTGCTCTGGATTACTGACATTTACAGTTTTGGATCACTGACACCAACAGCGCTTGCTTACTGACACCGATGCCTATGGATCACTGACACCGACTGCTCTGGATTGCTGACACCGACAGACTTTAAAACTTCTGACCAAATGATTATTTAAATAAAAGTAGCAGACTCATGTTTTGTCTGTTTTTCTTCTTCAACCTTCGATCCTTTGAGTCGACAGAACATTTAATTTTCTGTGAAACTGGTTTCATTAAACGACAGGAGCCACTTTTAATGAGCGTTTTCAGAGTTTTATTCCAAAGTATAAAGCACAGTATTTAAATATGTTATAACACATCACTGAATAATGAATGAATAACACTTCCTCAGCGCGTCGCAGTGAGGCTGATTAAAACTTCAATAAACTGAGATTTACTGCAGATCTTCAGAGGTTGTCGTTAACGTCTTGTGCTTGAAAAACTCACAGATTCATTAAATTGACAAATGCAGCTTTTAGAGAGAACAACAAAAACACGTCAGTTCATCAGAGAATCAGAGAAAAACACAAAAGGTGATCTCAGTTGCAGTTTGGGGCTTTTGTAATCCCTGTGGCCGTTCGTCAGCTGAGCTCTGAAATCAATGTGAGTTCATTATTTACACACAAAGGCAGGACCGGGGTTTAGAAAGTCCACACAGAGTCCTGTGGTTTCTCTCCTCATGTGTTAAAAACAGAAAATCTTAATGTGAGAATAGATTTTTCCCTCATTGATGAAACCTCGATCTATGAGTCACACTTTGCTCCGACCTCGGCAGACGGTGATTCAGCCCCGTGACGTCACAGAGCTGAGGAGGAAACGCTCTGACAGGGTTTTATCTGTTAGTCAGCAGCAGGATTCAAAGAGCTGCTGATGTTTTTTACTAATCAATCTTCATCTTCATCCAGAGAGGACAGACAGGAGGACGAAAACTGTGGAGGGACAAGCAGAGACCAGGAGCTGGGAGCCAAACCGGGCTGCCTGATCCTGGACTCTGAACGTCCCCACAAGTCCAACCCAGCGCCCCAAAACCAGACTTTAAATCAAACTTTAAAAAACTGCTTTTTCCTTCTGCTCAGTCTAACGTCTGGTCTCTACGCTGCTGCAGCTGCAGAAGTTAATCACCAGCTAACGAGGAGGAGACTTCAGAAAAAAAACAAATCAAATCTATTGTTTTTTTCTTGTGATTACTTTTCTCAAGAAATTGTTTTTTTGTTTTCTCCAGACAAGAAACTAATCAACCAATCATGGACAGAAAATCAGCTTAATGATGTGGAAACTGCAGAGTTATTAAACCCAGAAATCCTGTCAGAAAAAAAGAGCCTCAAACTTTCTGAGAGTTTCTTTTTCTTCCTCTCACTTTATCTGTTTAATGAGACGTCAGGTAGAAGAAGCTGCACGATAACAAACCCAGACATCCTTCCTGACTGTTATTTTAACCATGGTGTGCTGAAAGGTCAGAGGTCACACAGGAATCTGTAGCTTCACAGGGACGAATGAAAAACAACAACAGTAATTATTCCTCAATGACTAATCACTGAATTAAGAATAATTACTGTTCGTCGTCTGCTCTAATCACTGAGCTTTTCTTCGTCCTGTTTTCTGATGAGGAGGAAATCAACGAGCTTTTTGTAAAATCAATCAAACCCTGATTAAACGGGAGGCTGTCAATTAGAGACATGGCCCAAAATAAGAACATGACTGTTAATTCATCTCAACGGACATCAGTAATCAGCAGAGAGCACACTAACACACACACACACACACACTCTCTGTTCACACACACACACACTCTCTGTTCTCTGTTCACACACACACACTATCTGTTCACACACACGACGTGAGGAAAAACGTGTTTTTAAACCTGCAGCTTCACACACAGTGTCTCTCTGTGCCTGATCAGCTGATCGAGCGTCACTTTCAAAGGTTTTACAGGAAGTTTAATTTAACGACCTTTAGCTGATATGGTGAGTGTGAATCAAACCACAGTCTGAACAAATCGCTCTTTAGTAAAAACTTGTTTCTTCAGCCCGCGGCGCTGGGTCCCAGCGGAGCTCCACTGGAAAACTCGTTACAGAAACGGTAAAAAAAAACCCACGCTGATTTATTTTCCTCCTTTTCTCCTTAAAAAACCTCAAACTGAGAAGATCATTTCTGATTCTGCTGAACAGACGTGAACTATCAGAGCGAACCTGGGGGGAAGATAAAGATACGACAAACAAAAACTCCAGTTGTTACATACTAAGAGAAACTAAGTGTCTACGTGTTTTTCAGTATTTCCCTCCTTTGTGCTTCATTCAACTCGACACAGACGTCAGATCTCTGAAGCTGAGCCTCTCCAGGCACTGGGCCGGCCAACACCTGCCCTGAAACGTTAGCACCAAATGTTTTTCAGCAGCTCCTCCTTCAGCGCTGAAAGCGTGAAACGTCACAAACGGAGCCGACAGAAAGACTTTGAAAAAGCTTTTAACAAGCTGCCGTGGACGGTACGTTTTCAGACTGTTTGCTGAGTCCTGCCTCTCAGAGGAGACGCCCCCCCCCCCAGCGTAACCAGACCCTCCATGTTTGTTGCTCTGACACTGATCAATCTGTGAGCACCAAGAAACCAGAAACACAGAGTGATCCAGGAAGAGGAAATCAGGCAGATTACAGCAACACGTGACGCTAACATGCTAAATAACACATCCTTACCCACAGCTTTAGCTCTGCGTGTTGTTAGCTAACAACGTCATGAAGCAACAAACCCAGTTAGACTTAAAGCGTCAGTGTTATCAGAGCGTTACATTAAGATCAGATGCTGTAAACATGATTTTCCTCTGACGTTAGTGAAACAAACGAACTAAATGTGCTTTAAAGCTCAAATCTGACAAACTTTATGTGAGCTCAGCTTTATTTATCAGCTCCACTCTGTGGTTTTTTTTGTCTCTGGCTGAAACATTTGTTAGATTAATAACAAAACGCTCAGGAAGCATCTCTGATTCAGGGAAAAGTAAGAGCAGGAGCAAAATCCTGTCCTGCAATCCAGGCACCAACATCACTGCAAAGTCACTGGAACGAACCGTGGAAAAGAGGAGGAGTTTTTTTAAACCAATAAAATCCTCTTAATAGTAGAGGTAATTATCCCTTACTTTGGGTTTAGTTAGCTGATACCTAGCTAAACGCTAGCTAATACCTAGCTAGCGTTTAGCCACAGATTGACTCTGTTCACCGTCAGAGTTTCAGTCTCTGACCCACGCTGTGACCCACGCTGTGACCCACGCTGTAACCCACGCTGTGACCCACGCTGTGACCCACGCTGTAACCCACGCTGTAACCCACGCTGTAACCCACGCTGTGACCCACGCTGTGACCCACACTGAGAGGCAGGGCGAAGCAGCAAACAGACGAGCTCCTCTGATTAACTTCATTACACCTGAACATCGTTATCCTAAGTCTGCTAACAAACTTTTTCTGCTGCAGTCATGAAAATGAAAGCATTGTACCAACAGTCAGAGTTAAAAGTGGTTTTTCTCCATGTGAAGTACGGCCTCACATTAAGAGGAAGCTCCTGTGTGTAGCACCAAACGTTTTAAAGACGTATCAAATGTCCTCAGAGTAAAACTGATCATTACAAATATTTACATCCTCACGGTTCATACAGACAGAGGTTATTTCTTCTCCTCAATCATTTCATCAGGGTTAAAGAGTTCTGGAGAGAGTCTGTGGAGGTGATGATGACTCTGAAATGATTTCTGTTAGATCAGTCAGCTGAGCCATCAGTGTTCCTGTCAGTGAAACCTGTGACTGTGCCCGGGTTAGGCACCTCAGAGCTGGGAGGAACTGATGAAGCACTGGGCCGAAGTGACGTGGGCTGAACTGAGCGGGAACGCTGGCTGCAGGATCTGCAGCACTGAGCGCGGACGTTGGGCAGGTGGCAGCGGCCGAGCCATCGCAGCGTCTGACAGAAACGAAGCGTGAGACGATCCCTCAGACACACGGCTCCTGTTAAAGAGACAGAGAGAAAAGATGATGAACAGATGTTAGAGCAGGAGTGGCCAACCAGTCAGAGACCAAGAGCCACAGAAATGACCCTGGTACTGCAGAGAGCCACATCACACACAGGGTCATACAAAAACACTTCCTCTCACACATCAACAAAATGATATAAAATGAAAATCAAGACATTTCCAATTTTCAAAACAAGATTTATTGTGTTTGTTAGTGTGTTTAAATTCGTACCAGAGAAGAGAAACTGAAACTTAAGTATCAGTGTGTACATCCAAACATTGATCAATACTGAACCCAACGTTGGCATCAATATATCAATATTTTAGATCGATCAGCACACCACTGCTCTATACTATAAATATGTTTTTATGAACGGATCAAAGAGCAGGACGCTGAAAAGTAAAGAGCCACATGGAGCTCCTGAGACGCTTTATCTGAACGTCCGACACGCTGCAGTCGACCCACAATGACAGAGATACGGAAAGAGAAAAGGGTCATGCTGGAGGAACCAGTTTGTGTCTGTCAGCCAAACCAACACATCATCCAAACCGTTACAACCCCTCACACACTGATCCAGAGCCCACAGTCTGATCCACGATCTGATCCACAGTCTGATCCATGGTCTGATCCACGTACCCACTGTCTGATCCACGGTCTGATCCACGGTCTGATCCACGGTCTGATCCACGGTCTGATCCACAGTCTGATCCACAGTCTGATCCACGGTCTGATCCACGGTCTGATCCACCTACCCACGGTCTGATCCACGGTCTGATCCATGGTCTGATCCACGTACCCACGGTCTGATCCACGTACCCACGGTCTGATCCACGTACCCACGGTCTGATCCACCTACCCACGGTCTGATCCACCTACCCACGGTCTGATCCACAGTCTGATCCACGGTCTGATCCACGGTCTGATCCATGGTCTGATCCACGGTCTGATCCACAGTCTAATCCACGGTCAGATCCACGGTCTGATCCACGTACCCACAGTCTGATCCATGGTCTGATCAATGGTCTGATCCACGGTTTGATCCACTGTCTAATCCACGGTCTGATCCATGGTCTGATCAATGGTCTGATCCACGGTTTGATCCACTGTCTAATCCACGGTCTGATCCATGGTCTGATCAATGGTCTGATCCATGGTCTGATCCATGGTCTGATCCATGGTTTGATCCACTGTCTAATCCACGGTCTGATCCATGGTCTGATCAATGGTCTGATCCATGGTTTGATCCACTGTCTAATCCACGGTCTGATCCATGGTCTGATCAATGGTCTGATCCATGGTTTGATCCACTGTCTAATCCACGGTCTGATCCATGGTCTGATCAATGGTCTGACCCACAGCCCATGGTCTGATCAATGGTCTGATCCACGTACCCACGTCTCCTCTGGGGGCAGCAGAGAGACGCAGGAAGAAACTTCACTCCAAGTTCTCACACAGACAGAGTCTGGACAAAGCGTTGACAGAAAAAGCCCCGCCCACTCTTTCCTGCTGGATCTCCTTCAGGTGATGGTTTCTACCCCGCAGAGGGACTGTCTGATGGTTTTAACAGGCACTGAAGGATTATGGGTCAGAAGTCAGCCTCCAAACTCAGTTATGTCGGTTTGAGGAGATAAACATTTTATCGGCTGAGCGTCACAGTCCTTCACACGGAGGAAGTCTGATGAGATTAGGATGAAACATGTTTCTGTGCAGACGGCTGAGGGAGAGAGGGAAGCTGTACATGACTTAGATTATCCTCGATGTGTGACTTTAAACCAACACCACATCAACAAACTGTCCCAGTTTCATACTGAAGGAAAGGAGAAAAGGAGAAAGGGAGAAAAGGAGAAAAGGAGAAAGGGAGAAAGGGAGGGAAGGAGAAAGGGAGAAAAGGAGAAAGGGAGAAAAGGAGAAAAGGAGAAAAGGAGAAAAGGAGAAAGGGAGGGAAGGAGAAAGGGAGAAAAGGAGAAAGGGAGAAAAGGAGAAAGGGAGAAAAGGAGAAAGGGATTAAGGGAGAAAAGGAGAAAAGGAGAAAGGGAGGGAAGGAGAAAGGGAGAAAAGGAGAAAAGGAGAAAAGGAGAAAAGGAGAAAGGGATTAAGGGAGAAAAGGAGAAAGGGAGAAAAGGAGAAAAGGAGAAAAGGAGAAAAGGAGAAAGGGATTAAGGGAGAAAAGGAGAAAGGGAGAAAAGGAGAAAAGGAGAAAAGGAGAAAAGGAGAAAGGGAGAAAAGGAGCAAAGGAGAAAAGGAGAAAAGGAGAAAAGGAGAAAAGGAGTAAAGGAGAAAAGGAGAAAGGGAGGAGGAAGAGAATCAGGGTAAATGATGTTTTAGAAAGAGGACGGGAAATGTCTGAGCCGTCACAAACACCTGGAGTGAGGAAGCGTTGGTTAAAACTGGATGTTTCCATGGCGACACCATGAGGTGTCTGGATTGCAGGACGTCCTGTTCTGATAAACTCAGGTTGTCGCTCACGCTGAGCTGACTGTGGTTTAACAGAGTCAGCTTCATCAAACTGAAGTTTCTCTGATGAGTCCAAGGGTTTGATTGATTTCAGCGTAACTTCACCTGATCATGTGACCACAGGTGTCAGCCAATCAGCTGCAGGCACACTGCTGATTGGATCCTTTCTGCTAAATCTCACAAAGAACAAAACATCCATAAAAATACTCCAAAGGTGTAAAAGTTGGTTTCAGAAATGAATAAAGCTCATTGAGTGCTGATCCCTCCAAGAACCAAAGCCATGAACAAGCTAAAAAAGTAAACACAAGGGGGCGCTGAAGGCAAAGTGGATCAGTCCATCAGAGCCCAGGACACTGGACTAAAGAATCCAGCTCAGTGAAATCTGACCCTGAAGTCTCTGCACAGCTCGGTCTTCATTATCCAGCTGGACTCACTGCCCCTACAGCCCCCTACAGCCCCCTACAGCGCCCTACAGCCCCCTACAGCGCCCAGCTCTGCTCACTCTGCACCAGAGGTCAAAGGTCACAGCTCAGCACACAACACGCCCTGTGTGCCGCTGGACGCCAAACATCCCTGCTGCTGCACACGACCCGCTCAGCTTCATGCCTGAGGCGGCGCAGCACGGCGTGTTATCCTCACGTTTCCTTGCCAACAGATCACAGAAAGAGCCGGAGCTCAGCGCCGCGTCCAAACACCAGGTTCACGGATTAATATCGATCAGTTCACGGCTGAAGGATCAGATTTCTCATTACAGCACGGACAAAAAACAACAACAGAGAAAGGAGGAAAAGAAGCTGTGAACATGGATCAGTCCATCGTTTCACCAACATGTTTCTGTTTCAGTGTTTGCTGACGTGACGTCTGTGGATTTTAGTCTTTCCTCAGAGAAATAAAGTAAATACATCAGTGAAGATTCAGGAATCTTTGAGAGGTCAGATTTTAACGAACACACAGAAAACTGGTTCATGCAGCGGCCTTAACGAGCTCTGAATGTTCAGCGGTCTGTGTTTGATGGACGAGGGTTTTCACTCCTCTGTTTATAAACTTTGTTTTGCTCGTCCACAGGTGGACTGAGGGAAACACCTGAAGAGGTCTGTGGATAAGTGAGGAGCAGAAACTTCACCAACCAGACTCTTTATCCAGGACCCCTCGCTGACAGCGGGTCAGACTCCTAAAAATCCAGAGAAATGATCAGATTCAGGAACATGTGACGGCTCCATAAAAACCTGGATCTCAGCTTTAAAGGACGCGAGCTGCAGATTCAGGAAGTAACTCCACAGCAGGAGGAGCCTGATTCACATCATCACGGTATAACCTCACAAACCAGAGTCTGAGTCAGACGCTGGAGGGTCCTGGACCAGGATCAGATTCAGGACATCCATCAGCTGTGTTTGGTTCAGGTCACTCCACAGCTGCAGGAGGAGAGCTCCACCTCCCAGAGGAGGCGCTGTGAGGATGAGCGGTGTTGTGTTTGGCTCAGAGGGAGGTGGGCCGACGTCTCAGATAAAAACAGGGTGATCGAACTCAAACTCACTTTCTTTACCTCTGAAAGGCTTCATGTGTTACTCTCTGAGCTCTTTCCATCTCATTTCTCAGGTTTCTGCTTCCTGATGCTAAATGCTAAATGCTAAATGCTAAATGAAGCTGCTGTCACTCCTCACTAAATGAGCCGTGCTCGTTAAACTCCAGTTGTTTACAACAGGAAGAGATAAACCAGCCTTTGGATGCTGTGGAAAACACAGCTGACTATGAACCATGAGCAGAGACAAACCCTCAGACACAGACACAGGCAGAGATCTGGACCAGACCTTTCCTCAGCGCAGAGGAAACAGCTCACACAGAGCTGAACCACTCTGAAACTTTCCCCAACACGAGCTTCATCGCTCGGGGTATTCACAGGAAGGTCCCTGACCCCGACGATCCTCACACACACACAGACCGACTCCTCACACACACACAGACCGACTCCTCACACACACACACACAGACCGACTCCTCACACACACACACACAGACCGACTCCTCACACACACACACACAGACCGACTCCTCACAGCAGAAACATGAGGCTGTCGGTTGAATGACTGAAGCGTGTGTGTCACAGCGTGTCCTCTGAGCAGAGACGAGCTCATTCATCAGATTTCTAAAGGTTTATCAGATCATCTGGACGCAGGAAACGTGGAATAAAACCAGAGCATTCAGTGAATTTCTTTACGTCCATGTGAGGGATGAGCACACGCTAACTCCACGCTAGCCCCCGCTGGGCGCCCACAGAGAGGAACCGTGGCGTGTTAACGACCTGCATATTGAAATGTGTCCTCACACAGAGACACACGTGACGGTTACCGTCTTTGCAGGAGTTTACCTCCTCCAGAGAAAAAATCAAAAAGGTCTGAGCGGGAGAATTTCAAAATATATCTCCTCTCTGCTCCTCTCGTCTCTCCTCTGCTCCTCTCTGCTCCTCTCTTCCCTCCTCTGTGCTCCTCTGTGCTCCTCTCTGCTCCTCTCTTCTCTCCTCTGTGCTCCTCTCTTCTCTCCTCTGTGCTCCTCTGTGCTCCTCTCTTCTCTCCTCTCTGCTCCTCTGTGCTCCTCTCTGCTCCTCTGTGCTCCTCTCTTCCCTCCTCTCTTCTCCTCTCTGCTCCTCTCTTCCCTTCTCTCTGCTCCTCTCTGCTCCTCTCTGCTCCTCTCTGCTCCTCTCTTCTCTCCTCTGAAACAAAGAGAGGCTTTGAGGCTGCTGCACTCATCGTTCCTCCTCTTGTTTCCTGAGGCGTTTGCAGGAACGAGACGTGACTCCCCACAGATCAAACCGAGCTGGATCTCTGATTCGTGGCTGGTGGAGAAGTTTCTCTCGTGTCGTCAGGAGACGAAAACATCAGACAGTTTCATATTGATGAGGCTTGAAATAAACATCAGCTGTTCCTGCATCTTTCAGAGCCTCAGCGAACCAGAAACAGACTTTTCTGTGGCTGTGGAGTTAGTAAGATCATTTCCCAAATCAAAAACCATGTATTACGGCATATTTCACTAATGACTGAACAAACATAAGGAAGACGATATGAGAGCATGAAGACAGAAGATGTTTGAGCTGTTTCCACTTTTCTTTGTTGCATCAGGAACCTGAAGTTAAAGTTAAAAGGTGACCCTCAGAGAACTCTTCACAACCCGACCAGGACAAACAGGGTTCAGTCTCTGGCTCTGAATGGTTCTGGTTCTGGGAAGTGAAAGTAAAACTTAAGTGATGGCTCTGATCCAGATCAGCAGGTCCAGACTGTCAGCGTGACGTTTGATCAGAGCTTCAGTTTCAGCCTCACATTAAAGATGTTTGAATAAAGTTAATCACCTAAAGTTAAACTCTCAGACGAATGCAGAGACTCCTCTGCCTCATCTTTCTCAGATAAACACATTAAACTGCATTACCTCTGCAGGGACTCACCAGAGGGGGCGCTCTCACACTCCTGCAGGCTACACTTGCGTGTGCTCTCAGGCTGCAGCGTCTGCTCACACTCAGCTGCCTCCACCTCCTGGTTGGTCTCGCCCCTGGTGTCCACGCACTGGATGAGACGCCACTGGACGCCCCCGCCGCAGGAAGCTGAGCACTGCAGACAGGAAATGAAAAGAGTTTGTTCAGACCTCAAGCTGTGAGTCCTGTTGGTACCACGCCGTGTGAGAGGCGTCTGATTGGACGGACTCATCCTGTCATCAGACGGGGGAGGAGCTGAACGGGCAGGAAGTGATTCTGACGGACGGCTCAGAGGACAGACTCAGGAGGGTTAGATCAGATCAGTTTCAGCCCTTTGTGTGTGAACAGCAGTCATGTGTAGGGATCAGCAGGGGGCGCTGACGTTCAGAGACCAGCTCTGATCCCCTTCAGGGTCAGACCGTGATGAAGACTGCTGCTGTTTGACTGGAAACACCTGACAGGAAACGATCACATCACGGTCTGTGTGAGGTCCAAACGCTGTCCTCTGTTTATTCTTAATGACGGCGCCCTCTGTGGGTCAGTGAGGGTAAAACACAGCAGGCTGTCAGGGTTTTAACGAGCGGTTAGAGGAATCAAACGTTCATTCTTCTCTGTCTGCGTCACAGTTTGACTCTTCAGCCTGTCAGTCTCTCTCTGCCTCAGTCAAACAGTTTCCTCTTTGTTCAGAGTTTTCAAAGCTCGATGCTCTCTTCATCGTCCTCTTCCTCATCAGCGTCTCCTCCTACACACAAACTACACAACCAACAACATGACGCTGGTCACAGACACTGAGCCTTCAACGAGCAGAGAGCTCAGCTCAGTTAAAAAGTTACTGAGTCGCTGATTCTCTGTATTTAAAGGTCGTAATGAGTCAGACAGTTTCAGAAAACAAATATTTTCCTTCGTTTATTAAAGAAAGTGGACGTTTAACGTCTCCTGATATCCTCCTGATATTCTCCTGATAACCTCCTGATATTCTCCTGATATTCTCCTGATATCCTCCTGATATCCTCCTGATATCCTCCTGATATTCTCCTGATATCCTCCTGATATTCTCCTGATTTTCTCCTGATATCCTCCTGATATCCTCCTGATATTCTCCTGATATCCTCCTGATATTCTCCTGATTTTCTCCTGATATCCTCCTTTACTGGGATCCAGCCACGGTGAGCCTGACTGATCCCGTGTCCTTCACTTACTGACGATGAATCATCCTCACGTCAGGTCTGCCTCTGGATTTGTGCTGCACTGAAGGTGTGTGTGTTCATGTGTCACTGTCTATTAATGTGTGTGTGTGTGTGTGTGTGTGTGTGTGTGTTAATGTGTGTGTGTGTGTGTGAGCTGTACCTGTCCCCAGGATCCAGTCAGCCACTGAGCACAGGGCTGAGTGTTACATGATTGGATGTTGCTGAGCTGCAGATCTCTGTCACACTGATCGTCCTCTGGACAGGTGACCATCCTCTGCTGCTCCCCTCCTCCACACACCTCAGAGCACTGAGCACACACACACACACACACACACACACACACACACACACACACACACACACACACACACACACACACACACACACACACACACACACACACACACACACACACACACACACACATATTATCAGACAGTGACACATGAAACAAAGAACAACAAACTGAATGGTCCAGTTTAACCTGATGGATGAAAACATTTGTTTCTGTTTGCTGACTGAATGTTTCAGACTCTATCCTTTAAAAAACTCTGGATTTTATCTGAACCTAAACCTGGACCTCTCCTCGGTCCTGGCTAACGCGCCTGTGCAGCAGCCCACTGGCTAACATGAAGGTGATGACAGCGTGTTTCTGTTTTCTCTCTCTGACTCTTCTTTCCTAAATGTTGTCGTCAGCGTGTTTTCACCGTGACCCTGATGAAGCTGAAACTCGTGTCTTTGCATTAAAGCAGCTCCTTTCACTGAGAGAGCAGGAGTTCAGACCTCTGTGGACCTCATCAATAAAACTAAGCTATGAGATCTTCAGGAAAGCACTGAGGCATGTTTCCACTCCTGTTATCGACCCGTGTGTCACTCACCTCCCCCCAGGACGAGGCGTACCAGTCCAGACAGGGCTGGGGGTTGCAGGGCAGCTGGCTCTGAGGTCTGGAGGACACGGCTCTGCAGTGGAAGGGTCGCAGAGGTCTCTCGTCCCTCATGTCAAAACACTGGACCTCTCGGGACTTCAAGCCGCCGCCACAGTTCCTGGAGCACTGGAGAGAGACGCAGCAGCGTTGGTATTCAGAGCGACGGCGAGGGTTGGCTTTAACCTGAGTCTGCTGGATAAACTCAGCTGACCCAGACGGACAGACACCGAACCAGCTCAGGGTCAAACTGCAGCTCCAGGTGATTTCTCTGGTCATGACCCAAAGATATAAAACTTACGACATGAGAATCCATCAGGGCAGCTTTCACATCAAAAACACTTTTCTGCTTCTGACTTACCGTGAGTTTCAGCCTCTCTGACCACCACGCTCAGATTATTACACATACACAGCTCTGACTGAGAGGAGCTGCCCTGAGTCTGCAGCTTTATGCTCCTGTTTGCAAACACTGACATCAAACAGCTCTGAGAGTGTTTTTACCAGGAACAGCATCTGTCATTTTCACTTTCTTCATTTCAAAGAGAAGGAAACACCCCATCAAACTGAAAATGAGAAATTAATGTCCTGGAGGTTTCAGTTGAAGTCAGAGAAAAACAGAAGTTGGTAAAAGTTTGACAGTAGAGCAGGTTTGTCAGTCTCAATCAGCACTGATCATTTTATATCACCCTCTCAGTTAAGATCATGAGTAGGGCTGCAGCGATTAGTCGACATAATCGACTAGTCAACGATAAAAATTCATTGATGCAAATTTTAACACTCGACGCATCATATCATTGTTTTTCTTGTAGTTGTCTCATGGTGAAATCAAACACCAGGGGGTAATACTCATCTGTACCTTCAGCTCACAGCATGAGGTGCTGTGTTATTGGAGACTTTTATGGGTAAAGATCATAAGTTCATACGTGAGGAATATTGATGAGGAAAAATCTCCACTCCCAGAGAGCGCTGTGCGCTGACGGAGGCTCTGCATCTCCGGCTTGGACAGCCTGACAGCTCCCGGAGTTTAGTGTCTGATAACGTGATTTCGAGCGTCTCCTTCACTCTCTGTTACAGACAGTTTTTCAGGATCTGAGTCACAAACTAGAGTCAAAACTCCCCTAACTTTAGAAAAGAGAGGACATTTATCTGAGGGGGCTCTCACTCTCGAGCTCACACTGCAGCGCTAACACTCAGCGGGAGGAGGAGGAGGAGGGGCGGAGTGAGCATGTAGAGAAACGAAACTCAACGTTTTGGCATTTATTTGGGAAACATTATGGTTTTGAAATAATTGAACAACAGAAAAATAATCGTTAGATTAATCGTCCAATTAATCATTAGATTAGTCGATTAATCAATAAAATAATCGCCCAATTAATCGTTTTAAAAATAATCGTTTACCCCCAGCCCTAGTCATGAGCATGAGCTACTTTTACTTTTGCTCTCCACGTCCAACTCAACGTCTGGATGAACTTGTCTCACCTTACTCCACTCCCCGGTTTTCCACATGGAGCAGGGGCGGAGGTAGCACCTCTGGGCCGGGGCTGGTCTCTTTGCTGGATCACAGTCAGAGTTTGAGCCGGTGCTGCACGCCAGAGTCCTCCAGATGGCACCAAGACCACAGGTGGTGGAGCACTGGTCCAGAAACATCACAACACATGAGAAAAGCCCTGATACTAACGTGTGTGTGTGTGTGTGTGTGTGTGTGTGTGTGTGTGTGTGTGTGTGTGAGTGTGTGTGTGTGTGTGTGTGTGTGTGTGTGTGTGTGTGTGTGTGTGTGTGTGTGAGTGTGTGTGTGTGTGTGTGTGTGTGTGTGTGTGTGTGTGTGTGTGTGTGTGTGTGTGTGTGTGTGCATGCTGGGTTGGACTCTTCTGATTAACCTTTGATAAAATATGTTTTAACACAACAACGCGCGCCCCCTGCTCTCAGGGTGACCGAGTTCCTCCAAACGTTTCCTGGAAACGTTAAAGGAGGAAAAGCAGACACGCTGTGATTGGTCTAACAGGATAAGTACTGATCCAGATTGTGTTAGACTCACAGCGCTCCAGTTGCTGGCGGTCCAGTGAGCCGGGGCCGTGACATGTGTGGAGGCTGAAGGTTGGACGGAGGTCGGCCAGGAATCTTCTGGACGCGTCGGCGCGGCGGGAGCAGCAGGTGTTGGTGATTCCTCTTCCTGCGCTGGCGTGGAGCTTCGCTGAGGAGGAGTCTGACCCCTGCTGCTCACCGTAGCTGCGACGATTGTTTCATGGTCGTCAGAACGAGCAGAACCAGAGGACGGGGCTTTGGATGAGGACGTTGTTCCAGTTCTCCCAGTGGGGGCTGTTGGGGTCGGTTTCACCGCAGCTGGCAGGAAGTCCCCTGGAGGAGGAGGAGGAGGAGGAGGAGGAGGAGGAGGAGGAGGAGGAGGAGGAGGAGGAGGAAGAGCGCCTGCTTCCAGGTTTGTAGGAGGTAAAAGATCTGTTCCAGTTCCTGACGTGGAGTCAGCAGAGGGCTCGTGGTTACCTGAGGTCAGCGGGGAGGGAGTGAGGACAGGAAGTGAGGTCGTTCTGAGGTCAATATCAGCATCTGGTGAAAACTGGCTGGTGGTTTGAACCGTTCCAGGACCAGTCTGATCTGGGTCCAGGTCTCCCAGTGCAGAGGCAGGAGGAAACGTTGACGGCTGGGGGGTTGTCTGAGGTATATCTGAAGTTCTGTCCCCCCTGGGTTCTGGTCTGGGAGAGTCTAAGAGTCCAGGACTCTCCTGATCTGCAGATAAAGGTGGATTAGGTGTCTTTTCTTCATCGTAGCTGAACTCTTCATCCTCAGCACCCCCAGGACCCTCAGGGGCTGGGGGGGTCAGACTGAGCTCCTCAGAGGGGTTTTCCTCCTCACAGAGACCGTCAGAGTTATTTCCAGCCCCCTCCTCAAACCGCCCCCCTTCCACATCCTGTGGGGACTGGTTTTCAGGGGAAACCGGACTGGGCATTGTGCTGGTCTCCCCGGGCCCTGAGGGTCTGCCGTGCTTTTCTCTCCGAGTCTGTGTTTGAGGGGGGTGAGTCACGGACACAGGCAGGAGAAAATCCTCAGACAGGAAGTCGTCCACATCCTCCGACTCTGTTTGTTTGGTCTCCTCTGTCGCTGCGAGGCCGCCGTCCTTCAGACCGCCGTCCTTCAGACCGCCGTCCTTCAGACCGCCGTCCTTCAGACCGCCCTCCTTCAGACCGCCCTCCTTCAGGCCATCGTCCTTCAGGCCATCATCCTTCAGACCATCGTCCTTCAGGCCATCTTCCTTCAGACCATCGTCCTTCAGGCCATCGTCCTTCAGGCCATCTTCCTTCAGACCATCGTCCTTCAGACCATCGTCCTTCAGGCCATCGTCCTTCAGACCATCGTCCTTCAGACCATCGTCCTTCAGGCCGCCGTCCTTCAGACCATCGTCCTTCAGGCCATCGTCCTTCAGACCGCCGTCCTTCAGGCCATCGTCCTTCAGGCCATCGTCCTTCAGACCATCGTCCTTCAGACCGCTGTCCTTCAGACCGCTGTCCTTCAGACCGCCGTCCTTCAGACCGCCGTCCTTCAGACCATCGTCCTTCAGACCATTGTCCTTCAGACCATCGTCCTTCAGACCATTGTCCTTCAGACCATCGTCCTTCAGACCATTGTCCTTCAGACCATCGTCCTTCAGACCGCCCTCCTTCAGACCATCGTCCTTCAGACCGCCCTCCTTCAGACCGCCCTCCTTCAGACCGCCGTCCTTTCTGCTCTGTGGCTCCTCGTTTCTCAAAGCGATGGTCTCTGTGAAGGCTGAGGAGGTGGGGGGAGCCTGTGTAGTTTCCATGTGGCTGTTTTCTCTCTCCTGTGTTGATGCTGGTGTTGGAGCTGGTCCTGGTGTTGGAGCTGGTGCTGGTGTTGGTGCTGGTGTTGGAGCTGGTGCTGGTGTTGGAGCTGGTGCTGGTGTTGGTGCTGGTGTTGGTGTTGGTGCTGGTGTTGGAGCTGGTGTTTGTGGGGCGTCAGCCACATCATGGTCCCCTGAATCCTTCCCCCCGCCCTCAGAGTCATCTGACAGGTCTTCGTGGAAGTTGATGAAGTTGTAGTCGTAGTAAAAATCATCCACTCGGACGCTGTTTTCCACTGTGGGATCAATGATGTTGTTGTGGTAGTGGAAGTCCCCCTCCAGGATGTGGTTCAGGTCTTCCTGGTTCCTGGGCTGGGCTCTGGTGGTGCTGTGTTTAGGGGCAGGTTTGGGCTCAGGTATGGAGTTAATCTCGTTCAGAACCTCTTTGCTGGACCAGCCGCTGCCCGACCAGTCCATGCCTCCAAAGTTGTCTGCCACAGGTGGGCAGTCCTGGAGGAAACAGGAAGTGACAGCCGGCGGCTTCTTCTGGGGGTCACAGTCAGCGCCCGTGTTTCTGGAGCAGGTGACGTTACGGCGGCGGATCCCAGCGCCACACGTCAGGGAGCACTGAGGAGAGGAGGAGACACAGAGTCAGGACACAGATAAAGAGAAACAGAGAAAGAGACACAGAGAAAGAGACACAGAGAAAGAGACACAGAGAAAGAGACTCAGAGAGACACGTCTTCCTCATGGAGTCAGGATTTCATGATGAGGACAGTTTCCTGTCTGAAATGTGACCCTGGGAACTTCAGCTCCATCTGCTTCCCCGTCTCTAAATCCTTTCAGCTGTGGAGAAACAAACAGTGAGGAGGGAAACAGCCTCATCAGACCCCTCACAGTCAGGACCAGAATCAGGGACCAGGTTTTAAACAGTTAGAGGCTGATTCTGGAGGTTGGTTTAGCTCGGCTGGTGGAGCAGGCTCCTCGCATACAGAGACAAAGTCCTGGTCCTGTTGGCTCATCTCGCCCCCCCTCCAGCCGTCCAATCAGAGGAAGGCAAAGACCAAAACTGACTCAATCACTGACTGACTCTCTGACTCACTGACTGACTCACTGACTGACTCCTTAACTTACCCACTGACTGACTTGCTGACTGACTCACTGACTGACTCCTTAACTTACCTGCTACCTAAATTGATGACTAGCCCGCTGACTGACTTGCCAACTGACTCTCTAACTGACTCACTGACTGACTCACTGACTAACTTGCCAACTGACTCTCTGACTGACTCTCTGACTGACTCTCTGACTGACTCTCTGACTGACTCACTGACTGACTCACTGACTGACTCCCTGACTTACCTGCTAACTGACTTGATGACAAGCCCGCTGACTGACTCGCTGACTGACTTGCTGACTGACTCACTGACTGACTCCTTAACTTACCTGCTAACTGACTTGATGACTAGCCCGCTGACTGACTTGCCAACTGACTCGCTGACTGACTCACCAACTGACTCACTGATTTGCAAACTGACTCACTGACTGACTCACTGACTGACTCACTGACTGACTCACTGACTGACTGACTAACTGACTGACTTACTGACTGACTCACTGACTCACTGACTTGCCAACTGACTCACTGACTGACTCACTGACTGACTCTCTAACTGACTCACTGACTGACTCGCTGACTGACTCACTGACTGACTCGCTGACTGACTCACTGACTGACTGACTAACTGACTGACTTACTGACTGACTCACTGACTCACTGACTTGCCAACTGACTCACTGACTGACTCACTAACTGACTCTCTAACTGACTCACTGACTGACTTGCTGACTGACTCACTGACTGACTGACAAACTGACTGCCTTACTGACTGACTCACTGACTGACTGACAAACTGACTGACTTACTGACTGACTCACTTACTGACTGACTCACTGACTGACACAATAACTGACTCACAAACTGACTTACTGACTGACTCACTTACTGACTGACTCACTTACTGACTTACTGACTGACTCGCTGACTGACTGACACACTTACTGACTCGCTGACTGACTCACCAACTGACTGACCCACTAACTGAATGACTCACTGACTGACTCACTAACTGACTGACTCATTGAATTACTAACTAACTCACTGACTGACTCAATCGCTGACTGACACGCTGACTGACTCGATGACTGACTCGCCAACTAACCCTCTAACTGACATGCTGACTGACCTGCTGACTGACTCGCTGACTGACTCGCCAACTAACCCTCTAACTGACATGCTGACTGACCTGCTGACTGACTCGCTGACTGACTTGCCAACTGACTTGCTGACTGACTCGCCAACTTACTCACTGACTGACTCGCTCCCTGACTGACTCGCTAACTGACTGACTGACTGACTGACTCACTGACTGACTCACTGACTCACTGACTCACTGACTCGCTAACTGACTTGCTGACTGACTGACTCACTGACTGACTCTCTGACTGACTCACTGACTCGCTGACTCTCTGACTGACTCTCTGACTCTCTGACTGACTCGCTGACCGACTGAGAGGAGCTCAGACCATCAGAAACAGCTCTATCTGTAACCACCAGAAACACGTGGCTTTGTTTAGCCATCAGTAACAGTAAAGAGCTGCAGAGCCCACTTCCTGTTTCCTGAAACACCGACCTCTGCTTCAAACCAAACCAGAAAAACACCACCTGGAGTTTCAGTTGAAACAGGGAAACAATCTGATTCTGATCCGACCCACCTTAGACCAGTTCCCGGAGTTCCAGTCTGCGGGGCAGGGGAGGTGTGTGTTGCAGGAGGACAGCGCCCGTGGTTTGGGGAGGTGTTTACAGGCGCTGGGCTGCTGCGCCTCCTGCTCCTCGGCGCTCACCGACTGGATGCACAGCACCGTCCGCTTGGTCAGACCTGAGCCCCCACAGCTGGCAGAGCACTTCTGCCACTCCCCAGACCACCACCTACACACACACACACACACACACACACAAACACACACACACACACACACACACAGATGTCAGTATTTAGTGATGAAGGTGGTGTTATAAAGGGTCAGTTCGTGCAGTTTCTCTGTTCCTGGACTCATACTCCTCTCCGGGGTCTGAGCTGGTTTGAGCTAAAAGCTGAAAGTTCATCCTCTGAAAACCTTCAGACCCTGATCCCATGGTCTGACGTGGTCTGATACGGTCTAACATGAACAACACGCTAACCATCAGAGGTCTCTGAGTCCGTCCTGAGGCCGGGGACCAGGACACGCTCGTCTGATCCATGATGTCCTGATCTAAGGTGATTTTTGAGGATAGGTTTGAATTTTCCTGCTGTTTCTGATCCCGCTGGCTGGTTTTTAGGTTTGATTTCTGGATGAATCAGCTGGTTTATCCTTTTCTCCACCTTCAGGTCAACCCACAGATGGAGGAAAAGCATCGTCGTGGCAGAGGAAACGAAGGTGTCTCCCTGAAACTTGATGATTTGTTTTGACCCAAACAAACTGCGTCGCCTTGTGAGCCACGAACACACACCTTGGTGGACCCAAAACAGAGAAACACACACACACATCCTTTACACAGGGAGTCTCAGAGTGCAGTAATGTGTGTTATGGTGCTGCCTGTTAAAGACGTGAGCACACAGTCCTCTCTGGGACTTCCTGTGGGCGGTTGGCGTGCTCTGACGCTGTGTGGGAAAAACACACCATGAAGACGAACCGTTGGTCCTCTGCAGCTCTCAGAGGCTCTGACACAGAGACGAACGCAGCGTGGATAAATAAAAACTGATGCTCTGACGTTCGTTAAGAAACCAAGCTCAGACTGAGCTTCCTGCCTGGCTCAACGGCTCACGGCAGATTTACACCCTCACACTAAGAGAAGTGTTTGTGTCTCTGACTTTATTTGTGTCACGATCACATGAAAAGTCCGGAAAAAGTTTGATGTTCAGACCTAAAAAGACAAAAACTCAGCCTGAGGAGTAAAAATCTGCTGAGTGGCTTCAGTTAAACTTTAACCCCCGCTGTCGAGCAGCTCACTCATCGTTTTTTATCTGGAAATAAGACGTTTATTTTTTTCCTGCAGGGTTAGAAAAACTAGAGCGTGTGTGTGTGTGTGTGTGTGTGTGTGTGTGTGTGTGTGTGTGTGTGTGTGTGTGTGTGTGTGTGTCAGGTGAACTCACAGGGCTGGACACGGCTCCTTTTTGCAGCTGGTCTGGTTGTCCTCAGGTCGGGTTGAAGGGTCACAGAAATGCTCATCCACGATCCCGGTCGTCTTCTCCACACAGTGGACGATCTGTCTCTGGACTCCTGGGACCAGGACAGAGGAGAGGACAGAGGAGAGGACAGAGGAGAGGACAGAGGAGAGGACAGAGGAGAGGACAGAGGAGAGGACAGAGGAGAGGACAGCGGAGAGGACAGAGGAGAGGACAGCGTCAAACACTCAGACAGACTTCAGAGTCAGGTTTTATTCCTGCTGACTCCATCCTCAGACTGGACGTGAGCGCAGACAGGTCTACGAGCCTGAACACGTGTCAAACCCAGATGTTCACCCTGAAGCTGAGACTCATTCACCTCCTCCTGTCACCCCCCTCCATCACCTGCCTGCTGAGGGCCAGGACAGGTCACTGTCTAATCCACACCTGAGGGCCAGGACAGGTCACTGTCTAATCCACACCTGAGGGGCAGGGCTGGGCGGACCTGACCAAACCCAGGAAGGATCATGAAGAAAAGAGACTCATGTAGAGACTCTGAGCCACGGTGAGTCCACGGATCTGAACGTTGCTCTAACGCTCACTCTGGTGTTTTCCTGTAATTTATTCTGAATGAGGGAAAAACCTGCTCCTGGCAGAGAGAAACGACACCTCTGTGTCTCCTGGTGTGAAGCTGTGACTTTTCCTCATCGTGTTTCAGTGAAGAGCACAAACCAAAGTCCGTCTGTGAGGTCTGACTGAACTCCTTCTGGACTCTTCACAGTCTGCTGGTCTAAACCTAAAACTCTGTACGATCAGCAGAAACTCAACAACTCTTCAGCTGACGACTTTAAATGAACAGATTCATCAGGAAGAGAAAATGTGAGCTTTTAAAAACACGTCAGAGGAAACCAGACCAGGTTAAAGTCAACGTCAAACCATCAGCTCGTCCACTCAGGGGGAGGATCCTTTACCTGTCTTCTCCAGTGAGTTTTTCTACTCGGTCAAATCAAAAGTCATCAACCATCATTACACTGTACACCAGACCATAAAAACTGAAATAGATTGTTTGTGTCTTATTTGTTGGTAAAGGTTTAATCAGAGTGAATCTGAGCCACATTCACCTGAAAGCTCCAGAAAATCTCTTGTTTCCATCAAACCAAAAATGACCCTGAGTTTATTTTAAAAAGCTTCTTTTAAAAAAGAAAAACTTCAGAAATAACACAAAAACTTAAAGAGATATCTTTCCTTTTGCCATTAGCAGATTTTTTCTCTTTCAAACCAGTTCAACCAGTTCATTTTGTCTTCTGACATCATGAAATGAGACATTTCTCTGGCTCTGGGCTGAACGTGGCTCAGGTTTCAGGTTTTGTGGTCAAAGGGTCAAAGCGTCTCTCTGACCTCTTCCACAGGTCACGCTGCATTCAGTCCACGAGCCGTGCTTCCAGAAGAAAAGCGACGCAGGGATTTCATTTTCCTCAGAGACGTTTTGGCTGATGGTGTACTCGTAGCGAACTCCAGGGTTGGTCTCCTGAAAGAGCAGCTGGGACACAGACGACAGAAAAGGATTCTGGGATTATTCCTCCATCAACACAGAAACTGATGATTTTCTTCAGATCAGTCTATGTTTCTATTAAAGGAAGTTAAAGGGACATAAAAAGAAATAATGAGGTGAACAAACAGGTTTGTGTTGCTCTAAAAACATCTTTCTTTGTTCTGTGTTTCTGCAGACAGCCTCTAGTGGGCGCTCCATGAACTGCAGACAGGAACCCAAACCATCAGGGGGACGTAAACTGTGTGTGGTCTGGATCAGAGCCTCCATGAGGATTTACTTTTCACATTTAGAGTTTGATCAGAAAGACTGAGCGGACTCGTTGGATCGATGACGTCCGTCGTCCTGAGGAGACGAGCTGGTTCTTTCTGACTGATCAAAAACATCTGCACAGTTAAAGGTTCAGTCCTCGTAAAGCAAACCTCAGTCCGTCTCTTTGGTCAGTCCTGTCTAGACGCTGTGTCTCTGGTCTTGGGGTTTGTTGTTGCTCAGGGACCCATCGTCTACACGAGCAGACAAACATCAAATCCACCAACCTGGATCCAGAGCGGCTCCATGGTGGGTCCAGGAGACGTCAGGTTCTCCAGCTGCCCCGTCCTCTCGTAGGTGAACACCGTCCCTGCTGCTTTGTACTCTCCGTTCCACTGGATGGTCCAGCCGCCGTTCAGGAAGTACTTGTTGGGAGAGTCGCTCCTGAGGGCTAAGAAGTTCCCGGCTTCGGCCATCTCCTCGATGCGGATGTCCCGGGCACCCTCTGGGATCAGGCCGATGTCCACGTATCCTGAGGACAGATTGTGGCGTTCAGATTAAGATCGTTCTGTGAAACACTCACATTAAAAAAAGCACATTTATATTTTTGGGAACAATGACCACGTTTTGGTCTCAGAGCCTGAAGCTTGTCACACTGCAGCGTGTGGTGTCGATCAGTGAAAGACGTCTTACATAACGACTTTTCTCTAAAGAGTTTTTCTCTCACCCTGGAGTTAAAGCAATCATTGTTCGCTCCGAGTCGACCGCGGCTGAACGTCCTTCATTCTGTCCCCGAACAAAGGCCTGAACAAACCGCTCAGCAGATTAAAACACTCGTCTGATGGAGCATGTTTCACCGTGTGACTGTTCACAGAGAGAGTTTATAAAGTTCAGAAAAAAGTCCTTTTTAAAGTTTCCGTCTCCTTCAGGGAGCAGCTTTTTGGTTCACACTCATATTCAATGTTAACATGTGACGTGCTGCAGCAGAAACACCGAAACAAAAAACAGGAGAGTCAGACTAACCCTGATCCAGGATCCTCCTCACCAACACTGACCGTACCATGAGGGTCTGATCAGAGGGACCTCGTTAAACCCACGGAGAAAAAACTGATGTTTGAGCACGTGTTCAATCAAACACATTAAAAATAAGGAATTAAATTTTCCAAGAAGAAAATCAGTGAGCGGTGCCAGGTGTGAGCATCCACAGGAAACAACTCTGACCAAAAGATAAAATGTTTCATCAGAGTTTATCTGTGAATCTTCAAAACCACCCAGAGGATGAATAAACATCTCTACGTGAATCTCTGTTTCTGCACTGTCACTGAAAAAACACGGACTGAGCATGCTCCAAACTTCCCTCCTCAACACACCCTCAAACCACCTCCATGGCTGCTCCTCACGGGGTTTCTGATGACTCCCATCGCTCTGCTGAAAGGAGCTGAGGGGAGCAAAGAGGAGCAAAGAGGGGCTGAGAGGAGCAGGGAGGAGCAGAGAGGAGCAGGGAGGAGCAGGGAGGAGCAGAGAGGAGCAGGGAGGAGCAGAGAGGAGCAGAGAGGAGCAGGGAGGAGCAGGGAGGAGCAGAGAGGAGCAGGGAGGAGCAGAGAGGAGCAGAGAGGAGCAGGGAGGAGCAGAGAGGAGCAGGGAGGAGCAGAGAGGAGCTGAGAGGAGCTGAGAGGAGCTAAGAGGGGCTAAGAGGAGCTAAGAGGAGCTGAGAGGAGCAGGGAGGAGCAAAGACGAGCAGAGAGGAGCAGGGAGGAGCATTTCTGTGTGTGATGTTCCTCCTCCTGCTCCTTCAAAGCTCCCACAGAGACAAACCCACCCAGTCCTTCGCTCTCCTCAAACGTCCTCCTCACGGTGGTGCAGGTGGAGCCGTTACCCAGACAAACGCCGCAGCGATCCTCCACGGCGCCGGACTCGATCACATGGTCACAGCCCACGCTCTGTCCAACAGGAGGAGAAACACAGACAGAAACTGAGAGAGCGTTTGGTCGGTGTCTTTCTCCTGACTCTGTAGCTCCTCCTCCCACCTCCTCAACGAGGAGTTAAATCAGAGACTGGAGGAGGAAACAGAGATCACACAAACTGCTGCTTCACTTCAGTCTCATCAAACACTCTGTGTCACAACTTTCAGTCCTCCTGAAATAAACTGATGAGGCAGCGAGAAAAAACACAGACTGACTGAAAGGTCACAAAATGTCACAAAATGTCACAAAATGTCACAAAATGTCACAAAACAGATCCTGAGGTCAGTTCACCGTCCACTACATCAGCCACAGCAAACAGCAAACAAACAGCAAACAAACAGCAAACAAACAGCAAACAAACAGCAAACAGCAAACAAACCGCAAACAAACAGCAAACAAACAGCAAACAGCAAACAAACCGCAAACAAACAGCAAACAAACAGCAAACAGCAAACAAACCGCAAACAAACAGCAAACAAACAGCAAACAAACAGCAAACAAACAGCAAACAGCAAACAAACAGCAAACAAACAGCAAACAAACAGCAAACAAACAGCAAACAAACAGCAAACAAACAGCAAACAGCAAACAAACCTCAAACAAACAGCAAACAAACAGCAAACAAACCGCAAACAAACAGCAAACAAACAGCAAACAGCAAACAAACAGCAAACAAACAGCAAACAAACAGCAAACAAACAGCAAACAAACAGCAAACAACCTCAGCATCAGCAAACAGCTTAGTGGTCTAACTGGTCTAGGTGGTCTAACTGAATTTAGTGGTCTTACTGGTCTAAGTGGTCTAACTGAATTTAGTGGTCTTACTTGTCTAGGTGGTCTAACTGAATTTAGTGGTCTTACTGGTCTAAGTGGTCTTGGTGGACTAAGAAGTCCAAATGGTCTTAGTGGACTAAGTACTCTAAGTGGTCTTGGTGGTCTGTGAGGTCTCAGATGTCTTGTGACAGCAGTAACTGTTGATTCCTCCAGAGGACTGGACCTGGACTGTATCAGGGATGAAGGGGGTGGTGTGAGGAGGTGTGAGGAGGTGTGAGGAGGTATAAGGAGGTGTGAGGAGGTGTGGGATGGTGTGGGTGGTGTGAGGAGGTGTGAGGAGGTGTGAGGAGGTATGAGGAGGTGTGAGGAGGTGTGAGGAGGTGTGAGGAGGTGTGAGGAGGTGTGAGGTGGTGTGAGGAGCTGTGGGTGGTGTGAGGAGGTGTGAGGAGGTGTGAGGAGGTGTGAGGAGGTGTGAGGAGGTGTGGGATGGTGTGGGTGGTGTGAGGAGGTGTGAGGAGGTGTGAGGAGGTATGAGGAGGTGTGAGGAGGTGTGAGGAGGTGTGAGGAGGTGTGAGGAGGTATGAGGAGGTGTGAGGAGGTGTGAGGAGGTGTGGGATGGTGTGGGTGGTGTGAGGAGGTGTGAGGAGGTGTGAGGAGGTGTAGGTGGTGTGAGGAGGTGTGAGGAGGTGTTAGGAGGTGTGAGGCCGTGTAAGGAGGTGTGAGGAGGTGTAGGTGGTGTGAGGAGGTGTGAGGAGGTGTGAGGAGGTGTGAGGAGGTGTGGGTGGTGTGGGAGGTGTGAGGAGGTGTGAGGAGGTGTGAGGAGGTGTGAGGAGGTGTGAGGCCGTGTAAGGAGGTGTGAGGAGGTGTGAGGAGGTGTGAGGCCGTGTAAGGAGGTGTGAGGAGGTGTGAGGAGCTGTGGGTGGTGTGAGGAGGTGTGAGGAGGTGTTAGGAGGTGTGAGGAGGTGTGAGGAGGTGTGAGGAGGTGTGAGGCCGTGTAAGGAGGTGTTAGGAGGTGTGAGGAGGTGTGAGGAGGTGTGAGGAGGTGTGAGGAGGTGTGAGGCCGTGTAAGGAGGTGTGAGGAGGTGTGAGGAGGTGTGAGGAGGTGTGAGGAGGTGTGAGGAGGTGTGAGGCCGTGTAAGGAGGTGTTAGGAGGTGTGAGGAGGTGTGAGGAGGTGTGAGGAGGTGTGAGGAGGTGTGAGGAGGTGTGAGGAGGTGTCTGTACCTTGCAGATGCCGTTGATGCACATGTCTCTGCTCTTGTTGCCGTCGTAGCACGGCGTCCCGTCGGTCACAGCGTCCCTCATCTTCTCAGAGAAATCCTCGTTGAGGGGGCGACAGTGAAGCTCACAGGGGCTGACTGGGAGGAGTCAGACAGAGGTTCAGTTAGAGGAGGAGCAGAGCAGGAGGAGCAGAGCAGGAGGAGCAGAGCAGGAGGAGCAGATCATGAGGAGCAGAGCATGAGGAGCAGAGCAAGAGGAGCAGAGCAGGAGGAGCAGAGCAGGATGAGCAGAGCAGGAGGAGCAGAGCAGGATGAGCAGTGCATGAGGAGCAGAGCATGAGGAGCAGAGCATAAGGAGCAGAGCATGAGGAGCAGAGCATGAGGAGCAGAGAAGGATGAGCAGAGCAGGAGGAGCAGAGCAGGATGAGCAGTGCATGAGGAGCAGAGCATGAGGAGCAGAGCATGAGGAGCAGAGAAGGATGAGCAGTGCATGAGGGGCAGAGCATGAGGAGCAGAGCATGAGGAGCAGAGCAGGAGGAGCAGAGCAGGATGAGCAGAGCAGGAGGAGCAGAGCAGGATGAGCAGTGCATGAGGAGCAGAGCATGAGGAGCAGAGCATGAGGAGCAGAGCATGAGGAGCAGAGAAGGATGAGCAGTGCATGAGGGGCAGAGCAGGAGGAGCAGAGCAGGAGGAGCAGAGCAGGAGGAGCAGAGCAGGAGGAGCACCAGGAGCAGAGCAGGAGGAGCAGAGCAGGTTAATGTGTCCTGAACCCTGAGCCGACCTGAGCTCAGCAGCAGCTCAGCAGCAGCAGCTCAGCAGCAGCTCAGCAGCAGCTCAGCAGCAGCTCAGCAGCAGCAGCAGCAGCTCAGCAGCAGCTCAGCAGCAGCTCAGCAGCAGCAGCTCAGCAGCAGCAGCTTGGCAGCAGCAGCTCAGCAGCAGCAGCTTGGCAGCAGCAGCTCAGCAGCAGCAGCTCAGCAGCAGCAGCTCAGCAGCAGCAGCAGCTCAGCAGCAGCTCAGCAGCAGCAGCTCAGCAGCAGCAGCTTGGCAGCAGCAGCAGCAGCTCAGCAGCAGCTTAGCAGCAGCAGCAGCAGCTCAGCAGCAGCTCAGCAGCAGCAGCTCAGCAGCTCAGCAGCTCAGCAGCAGCAGCAGCAGCTCTGCAGCAGCAGCAGCTCACCTCTGTTGATGACGGCCTCCCAGCGGTGGAACTGGCCCTTGTAGGGCAGGCTGTTGAACTGGGAGCACTGGACGCTCCTGAAGCTGGGCAGCTCGCGCTGACACGGGCTGGAGTTACACACCTTGTACCTGCGCCGCTCGCCCAGACAGTACTTCCCTCTGCGCGCAGGGCTGCAGGAGAGTCACACATGTTAGCTCAGACACACTTAGGATGGTGAGGCTCAGACTCAGAGAGACAGACTCATTCAGGAAGGACAGAAAAAGAATAATTAAAGTATATTCACAGGTTTAAACTCAGAGAGGTGTGGGGAGTGGAGCTGATACTGAGCTCAGAAACAGGATAAAGATCCAAAGAAGGAAAAAGTCAGAAAAATCAAACACAGCCAGTGAAACATTTCTGTCTGTTGAAGGAAGTTTGTTTGTACCACGGTCACCTTCTCAGGAGCCTAAGATCAGATCAGAGTCCTACGGTAGCAGGTCTGGACCTCTGGTAAAACAGCTTCAGGTGTTTTCTTGGTTTAACCTGAACCCTACCAGTAAAAGTTGATGATCTCTTTGTGGAGTAGGAAATGAATATTTCTCTCTCCATGTTTGAGGTGAAAGCTAAAACATTTGTACCTCCAAACCAAAGCAGACAGAAACGGTCTGACAGTTAAAACCCTGAACCCGTGCTGTTATTGGATGATGGGGACACGAAGCCAGCCCACGCTGGGTGACAGAGGTTTCCACTCACACTGGGTTGTCACAGTCTCTGTGGGCGCTCTGCACTCCGGCTCCACACGTCCTGGAGCAGGCCGACCACTCGCTCCACGGCGCCCAGCCTCCGTCCACGCTCTCTGGCTCAAACCCAACGGCTACACACTCTCCGCTGATACACCACTGAAAAACAAACACAGGCCCCGAGCTGTGAGCTTCGTCCTGCTCTCATGGTCCAACAGACCCAGCAGAGCCCCTCTCAGCTGTGACCCAGACCTTAGGAGCTGTCAGTGGACTGTCCTAACAAAAAAGACCCCACATCACCTCTTCATTTCACTACAAAGACTTCCTCTACACTTTGATTTTAAACTTTCCATTCTCTACATGTACAGCTGACTGTGACATTATCATAAACCAATTTTTAAAAACAACCCAAGAAAAGTCAGGGCTGCTGGCTTTTCAACAAACAAAAATACGAATCTTAAAGAGGGGGTATGGTGGTCCTTAAGGCTCTACACTGTCTCTCTGGTGCCCTTATCGTAGCTTTACATGATTTACATCTCAAATAATTCCAGTTTTTCTCTCACTGGTGTTTTATAATCCCTGATTTCAGCCTCAGTCTGAAACTCTTCATCACGGCTACTGTCCCTTTAAGGCTCTAAGCTCCAAAAGCCCCCTTCTCTCTGATTGGCCAGCTCCCTGGAGATCTGTCAGGGGGTGGAGCTATAGCTGGACCTACGTGTTTAAGGGCCACCCTCCAATGTGCCATGAATCAGTTTGGGGATCCTTATGTGATGACATCATCATTTCAGGAAGTCTCGCAAAGGTCTCGTTAAGTCTTGATAAGGTCTCAGTAAGTCTCGTTAAGGTCTCGTTAAGGTCTTGTTCAGTCTCGTTAAGGTCTTGTTCAGTCTCGTTAAGGTCTTGTTCAGTCTCGTTAAGGTCTCGTTAAGGTCTTGTTCAGTCTCGTTAAGGTCTCAGTAAGTCTCGTTAAGTCTCGTTAAGGTCTCGTTAAGGTCTCGTTAAGGTCTTGTTCAGTCTCGTTAAGGTCTCGTTAAGGTCTTGTTCAGTCTCGTTAAGGTCTCGTTTAGTCTCGTTAAGGTCTCGTGTAGTTTCAGAGCGGTGTGTTTTGAGAAGTTAGAAGACACTTTTTGAAAACCTGCTGCTGAGGTTCAGACTCACCTTGTCCTCCCCACAGCTGGTCCCGTCCACGGCCCCGTCCAGCTTGGAGTGGCAGGTTGTTCCCACGGTGCACCACAGAGTGCTGCACACGTTCTTAAAGAAACAAAGGAAAGATGACGTGTTAATGCTGCAGCTTCTAGAAATCCAGACCTGATCCTCACATGTTTTACAGAGTTTACTGAGAACACAGAGACAGAACTCAGGGGGAGTGGAAATAAAATCTGTTTCTTTCTCTTCTACGTTTCATGGCCCAATGGTGTAAAATGAAACAGAGCTTTAAAGCTCAGATTCAGCTCTTACTGAGTCCATGCTGCTTCTCAGGGTCTCTCAGTGATTCTCAGTGTCTCTCAGTGTCTCAGTGTCTCTCAGTGTCTCAGTGTCTCTCAGTGTCTCTCAGTGTCTCTCAGTGTCTCTCAGTGTCTCTCAGTGTTTCTAAGTGTCTCTCAGTGTCTCTCAGTGTCTCAGTGTCTCTCAGTGTCTCAGTGTCTCTCAGTGTCTCTCAGTGTCTCTCAGTGTCTCTCAGTGATTCTCAGTGTCTCTCAGTGTTTCTCAGTGTCTCTCAGTGTCTCTCAGTGTTTCTCAGTGTCTCTCAGTGTCTCTTAGTGTTTCTCAGTGTTTCTCAGTGTTTCTCAGTGTCTCTCAGTGTCTCTCAGTGTCTCTCAGTGTCTCAGTGTCTCTCAGTGTTTCTCGGTGTCTCTCAGTGTCTCTCAGTGTCTCTCAGTGTCTCAGTGTCTCTCAGTGTCTCTTAGTGTCTCTCAGTGATTCTCAGTGTCTCTCAGTGTCTCAGTGTCTCTCAGTGTTTCTCAGTGTCTCTCAGTGTCTCTTAGTGTTTCTCAGTGTTTCTCAGTGTTTCTCAGTGTCTCTCAGTGTTTCTCGGTGTCTCTCAGTGTCTCTCAGTGTCTCTCAGTGTCTCTCAGTGTCTCAGTGTCTCTCAGTGTTTCTCGGTGTCTCTCAGTGTCTCTCAGTGTTTCTCAGTGTCTCTCAGTGTCTCTCAGTGTCTCAGTGTCTCTCGGTGTTTCTCGGTGTCTCTCGGTGTCTCTCAGTGTCTCTCAGTGTTTCTCAGTGTCTCTCAGTGTCTCTCAGTGTCTCTCAGTGTCTCAGTGTCTCAGTGTCTCTCAGTGTCTCAGTGTCTCTCAGTGTCTCAGAGTCTCTCCGTGTCTCTCAGTGTCTCAGTGTCTCTCAGTGTTTCTCAGTGTCTCTCAGTGTTTCTCAGTGTCTCTCAGTGTCTCTCAGTGTTTCTCAGTGTCTCTCAGTGTTTCTCAGTGTCTCTCAGTGTCTCTCAGTGTCTCTCAGTGTCTCTCAGTGTCTCTTAGTGTTTCTCAGTGTTTCTCAGTGTTTCTCGGTGTCTCTCAGTGTCTCTCAGTGTCTCTCAGTGTCTCTCAGTGTCTCAGTGTCTCTCAGTGTTTCTTGGTGTCTCTCGGTGTCTCTCAGTGTCTCTCAGTGTTTCTCAGTGTCTCTCAGTGTCTCTCAGTGTCTCTCAGTGTCTCAGTGTCTCAGTGTCTCTCAGTGTCTCAGTGTCTCAGTGTCTCTCAGTGTCTCAGAGTCTCTCCGTGTCTCTCAGTGTCTCAGTGTCTCTCAGTGTCTCAGTGTCTCTCAGTGTCTCTTAGTGTCTCAGAGTCTCTCAGTGTCTCAGTGTCTCTCAGTGTCTCTCAGTTTGGATCATGGGGTCTAACTTAAATCAATGAGCTGCTGAGTCTGCCTGACTTGTCTCCTTGCAGCTTTGAACCGATGACCCAGAGGAAAGAGCTGAGTCTCATTGATTCTCAGAGCAGAGATGAACTTTTAGAGCGACAGCAAAGGTCACAGTGACTCAGAGTCACACTCAGAGAGTTAATGCAGAGCAGGGCTTCAAAAACCAGCTGGTCTGTCCCTGCTGAGAGGTTTATCTGGACCCCCATCCCTCACCGGATGTTTCTCATATAAGAACAAACAAACCACTGAGGAAAACCCCTAAATCCTCAAACATGAAGCCCATCAGGCAGCTCCAACAATCCCACAGAGTAATCAGAGTCCTCCTGACTCACAGCTTCCAAAAACCATACCCCCGCCCCCCAGAGCACTCGCCAACAGAGACCTCACAGGGTGAGGGTGTGTTAGAGGGAGAGAGACCACAGGTTGGAGTCTAACCTGGACCAGCCAAAACCTGGACCACTAGGCTGAGCCAGAAAAGACACACTAACATGTACCGTATGTAAGGTCAACACGACACAACAGCTCATCAGGAAAAGAGTTTTTCATTTGTTCTGCAAAAATTTATTTTTAGCCCTGAGCAGCGTTAGTATATTCACTTTGATCTATTTTATTTTATTTTATTTTATTTTATTTTATTTTATTTATTTCATTTTTATCTTATTTTATTTTATTTTATCTTATTTTATTTTATTTTATTTTATTTTATTTTATTTCATTTTATTTTCTGGACCTGTTTTCCATCAAGTTCTCAGGTGATGCCTCACTTTGCCCTGGAGGTTTTTCATACCTAATGATTTGTTGTGGTCAGGTCGAGGTGGGGGGTCAACAGGTCACCTGGACGTGGGCTCAGATATTGACTCCTCCCCCTCAGGTCAGAGGGTCAGAGGTTGGAGGTCAGTTTCTGACCATCGTCCTGATTTGAAATGATTGTTTTTATCTCTGTGTGTTTTTGTTGAGCACGGAGCCTCGGGGTGAAGGAGAGCACAGGAAGTCATGTTTTTCAGACGGTCAGGACTTCCTGTCTTGTTGGATGTGTTGCTGCTGTGGTCGTCCCGTCCTGAGGATCCTCATAAACCTGTGTTTGCTGTTTAAACTGAGTCCACGCTGCATCAAGCTTCTCTTTCCAGGAAACGCTCTGCATGTGTAAAAATGAACCTGTGTGGTCTCTGGAGCTGGACCACATCAAACCTCACCTGTCCGTTTATCGTCTGAGGACACCAGGTGATCAGCAGGTGATCAGCAGGTGATCAGCAGGTGATCAGCAGGTGATCAGCAGGTGATCAGCAGGTGATCAGCAGGTGATCAGCTGATGTGTTTGTAAACTCTCTCATCCTCTCATGCTGATAAATCTGATGTTGTAGGGACAGACTTACGTCCATGTCGTCACAGAGCACTGAGCCTGGACCGTACTGCAGCCGGCACTGATGGGCCGCGCTGTACAGGACCCCAGGGAGCACCAGGTCCAGGGACAGCTTGTCCTTCACCGGGGGGTCGTCCAGGCACCAGCCCCAGCCCCGGCTGTGAGGAGGAGAGGAGGAGAGGAAAGGAGGAGAGGAGGAGAGGAGGAGAGGAGGGGAGGAGAGGAGGAGAGGGGAGGAGGAGGAGTGGAGGAGGAGAGGAGGAGAGGAAAGGAGGAGGAGAGGAGAGGAGGAGAGGGGAGGAGGAGGAGTGGAGGAGGAGAGGAGGAGGAGGAGGAGAGGAGAGATAATTTAGAATAGTCTCTTATTGAGCAGCTTTTGTGTCAAAGTTTTTCTCTCTCTGCAGTTTTATGGTTTAAGCTCATGATGATGTTTTCACGCTGTGGAAATGACAGAAGGAGATTTAGTTTCAGACAAATTTGAAAATTTTCACGATGACACAATTTCCAAACCTGAGGCTGATGAAATGAACAAACTAATGATGAGAGCATCGTCACACGGAGCTACACCTGAGACAGCTGAGAGGAAAGGTTCAGATACATCAGGCTGACAGGAGTTTCCTCTATAGGGGTCTGGACTCAGCCTCAGAGGGTCTGGACTCTGACATCAGGAGTCAGCCTCTGTTTACACACAGACCTCAGAGAGGGGTCAGCCCTGAACTCCACAGGTCTGAACTCCACAGCGCTGAACTGCACAGAGCTGAACTCCACAGGTCTGAACTCCACAGGTCTGAACTCCACAGGTCTGAACTCCACAGCGCTGAACTCCACAGACACAGAGCTGAACTCCACAGCGCTGAACTCCACAGACACAGAGCTGAACTCCACAGACACAGAGCTGAACTCCACAGCGCTGAACTCCACAGACACAGAGCTGAACTCCACAGCGCTGAACTCCACAGACACAGAGCTGAACTCCACAGCGCTAACTCAACAGAGCTGAACTCCACAGAGCTGAACTCCACAGCGCTGAACTCCACAGACACAGAGCTGAACTCCACAGCGCTGAACTGCACAGAGCTGAACTCCACAGACACAGAGCTGAACTCCACAGCGCTGAACTCCACAGACACAGAGCTGAACTCCACAGCGCTAACTCAACAGAGCTGAACTCCACAGACACAGAGCTGAACTCCACAGCGCTGAACTCCACAGACACAGAGCTGAACTCCACAGCGCTAACTCAACAGAGCTGAACTCCACAGAGCTGAACTCCACAGCGCTGAACTCCACAGACACAGAGCTGAACTCCACAGCGCTGAACTCCACAGCGCTGAACTCCACAGCGCTGAACTCCACAACGCTGAACTCCACAGCGCTGAACTCCACAGACACAGAGCTGAACTCCACAGCGCTAACTCAACAGAGCTGAACTCCACAGCGCTGAACTCCACAGCGCTGAACTCCACAGCGCTGAACTCCACAGCGCTGAACTCCACAGCGCTGAACTCCACAGCGCTGAACTCCACAGCGCTGAACTCCACAGAGCTGAACTTCACAGAGCTGAACTTCACAGCGCTGAACCCTGCTGTGTGCGTAATGAAAGCTTCGCTGACAGAGACATAAAGAGCAGCTAGACTAACCCTCAGGAATCAGCTGACGTTAGCTTTGATCATATGACCACTTCCCTCGCTGGTCGTTGACCTCCAGAGGATGGAGTACAGCAGAGGGTTTAATTCTTGGTCCTTTAATCAGGGTTAATTCCTCCGAACATCAGTCCCAGTGATGATGATCTCAGGCTGAAGGCAACGCGCTGCAGACGCCTTTAACACTCTGTGTTTCCTCACGCAGACAGAGGAGGATCAGATTCATCCTTAGATCAGGTTTAGACGTTTATCCAGTTTAGATTTAAAGTCTCTTTACACAAACAGCTCAGAAACACTCCCACGCTCAGCCTGATTAACCCGTCCTGCTCTTCAGCCACTGAGAGCTCGGTTTATAGACGGAGCGATGGCAGCGAGGTGTGAAACCAACAACAAACGGAGAAACTAAAACTCACTTCCTGCTCCACATGCCCTGAAGTCTGGTATCAGCCTTGGAGAACACAGGTTTAATCTTGCCTCACTGATTAAACATTCACTTCTTCCACGCTGTCAATTAGTCTCTGTGTGAGCCTCCATAACGAGAGGATCAATGGGACCGTGACGAGGCTCTGATCTCTCCATCAAAGTGAAGAGTGTGTGAGAGTAATTTCCATCGCACGTTAAACCTCGCTGCAGAAATCTGACGTCCAGTCTCAGAGTTAGACGCTCTGCTGCACTGATCTGTGTGTGGAGAGGAGAAGGTTAAAAAAACGTTTAAAAACAGCTTCAGGAAGTTAAATCTGCAGAAAACATGATCGCTCTGTCTGCGTCAAGATGAAACTTTCTGCTCTGAAACCGCTGGTGGAGGAAATCGGGGAGCAGCTGATGAAACAGTGAATGAGGAGATGACCTGTGCTGGATTAAAGATGTGAGGTTTGACCTGGAGCTCTAACAGAAATTAACTCTGAGACTGAAAACCTGCAGCGAGGAGACGCAGAAATGAACTCTGATCAAACTCTGGCTCTTTGTAAAGGAAAAAATCCTTCATGAGTGATTTTTATCTCTAAAACACTGAGACGTGACCGTTAAACCTCTCTATCTGAAAGTTTTCATTCAACAACAAATTAATCCAGTTTCTTCGTTTTATTATTAATCAAAGAGCAGACCTCGAATCAGATTGATAAAATCAGATGGTGCTGAGACAAAGAAGAGACCGTGGCAGAAATAATAAAGTTCAAACTTTGGAAAAAAAAAGCAGCAGCTTGAAGAAAAAACAGGTTTCAGCCCAAGGCTTTCATCAGCGTTTCAACAGCCTGAGTAAAACACAGACGCAGAAAGTTTGTCAGCTCCGTCCTCGCATTAAAAACGTCCTTTGTTAAGTTTGTTCCTCAGATTGAAGGTTTTGGTGGAGGAGCTCAGACCGTTAGCTGTGCTGTAACGCAGATATCTGAGTCTGAGAAACTAAAAACTCTCTGACAGACGATCCCTGGTTACAGCAACAGGCTCATTACATTTCTGTTCTGCCTGCTTTTGCTCTCCGTAAGGACTGCACACACCAACGCTCTCTGACCTGCTGCATCCGTCTGCTGTGGTGAAGAGTTTCTCAGGCTGCGTACTGGATGAAACGCTGATGGAGCGGTTAGAGCGACTCTAAACAGCACAGATTTAAGCTTCAAACCAAGAACAGTGAGCTGAGAGAGGCAGAGCAGCTTCATGGAGGAGGTGTTCATCCAGGGTTAAAGGGCTGTTCTGTGTAAATGATGTGTGACCAAACAATGACCAGTCGTCAGATTTCTGAGATGATTCTCTTTAGAAAACGAATCAGACTTTTCTCTCTTTGAGTTGTGAGCGTATCGACGGTGAAGAGCCAAACCAGGTTCAGGGGTTTCCGGGATTTTCTAGTGTTTCTAAAAACAGGATCCTGGATCTGAGAGGACCTCTCTGTTTACTGAGCCGCACCAATTAAAATCTTCTCCATGAGTGGCTCCGCTCTGAAACACCTCTGGGGCCAAACCAGGGTTGGTGCAGCCTTTGTCACAGCCGGCGTCCCCGAAGTGTTCGAGAGTTTAATGAACCGTTTCCACGACCGATTCAAAGAGAGTCAGGGATCAATACACGAGAACATCCAACGTTACGCACCGGGCTCCAGGCTGAGGCTGTTTGCCGCCTCAGGAAGTGGGCCTGACTGAAGGTGCAAAATGCTTCACAGCTGCAGCTTTATCTGGAACAGCTTCAACTCCTCCAACTACTGACGGAGGTGTTTCCACCAGTCTCCAACCGTTTCCATCAGTCTCCAACTGTTTCAATCAGTCTCCAACTCTTTCCACCAGTCTTTAACTGTTTCCATCAGTCTTTAACTCTTTCCTCCAGTCTCCAACTCTTTCCTCAAGTCTCCAACTGTTTCCACCAGTCTCCAACTCTTTCCATCAGTCTCCAACCGTTTCCTCCAGTCTTTAAATGTTTCCACCAGTCTCCATCTCTTTCCTCCAGTCTCCATCTCTTTCCTCCAGTCTCCAACTCTTTCCTCCAGTCTCCAACTGTTTCCACCAGTCTCCAACTGTTTCCATCAGTCTTTAACTCTTTCCTCCAGTCTCCAACTGTTTCCATCAGTCTTTAACTCTTTCCACCAGTCTCCAACTGTTTCCACCAGTCTCCATCTGTTTCCTCCAGTCTCCAACTGTTTCAATCAGTCTCCAACTCTTTCCACCAGTCTCCAACTGTTTCCACCAGTCTCCAACTGTTTCCACCAGTCTCCAACTCTTTCCACCAGTCTCCAACTCTTTCCACCAGTCTCCAACTGTTTCCACCAGTCTCCAATCGTTTCCACCAGTCTCCAACTGTTTCCACCAGTCTCCAACCGTTTCCACCAGTCTCCAACTCTTTCCTCAAGTCTCCAACTGTTTCCACCAGTCTCCATCTCTTTCCATCAGTCTCCAACCGTTTCCTCCAGTCTTTAAATGTTTCCACCAGTCTCCATCTCTTTCCTCCAGTCTCAATCTCTTTCCTCCAGTCTCCAACTGTTTCCTCCAGTCTCCAACTGTTTCCACCAGTCTCCAACTGTTTCAATATGTCTCCAACTCTTTTCACCAGTCTCCAACTGTTTCAATCAGTCTCCAACTCTTTCCACCAGTCTTTAACTGTTTCCATCAGTCTTTAACTCTTTCCACCAGTCTCCAACTGTTTCCACCAGTCTCCATCTGTTTCCTCCAGTCTCCAACTGTTTCAATCAGTCTCCAACTCTTTCCACCAGTCTCCAACTGTTTCCACCAGTCTCCAACTCTTTCCACCAGTCTCCAACTCTTTCCACCAGTCTCCAACTGTTTCCACCAGTCTCCAATCGTTTCCACCAGTCTCCAACTGTTTCCACCAGTCTCCAACTGTTTCCACCAGTCTCCAACTCTTTCCACCAGTCTCCAACTCTTTCCACCAGTCTCCAACTGTTTCCACCAGTCTCCAATCGTTTCCACCAGTCTCCAACTGTTTCCTCCAGTCTCCAACTCTTTCCACCAGTCTCTAACTGTTTCCACCAGTCTCCAACTGTTTCCTCCAGTCTCTAACTGTTTCCACCAGTCTCCAACTGTTTCCACCAGTCTCCAACTGTTTCCACCAGTCTCCAATCGTTTCCACCAGTCTCCAACTGTTTCCACCAGTCTCCAACCGTTTCCACCAGTCTCCAACCGTTTCCTCCAGTCTCCAACCGTTTCCACCAGTCTCCAACTGTTTCCACCAGTCTCCAACTGTTTCCACCAGTCTCCAACTGTTTCCACCAGTCTCCAACTGTTTCCACCAGTCTCCAACTGTTTCCACCAGTCTCCAACTGTTTCCACCAGTCTCCAACTCTTTCCACCAGTCTCCAACTCTTTCCACCAGTCTCCAACTCTTTCCACCAGTCTCTGTGAGGAAAACCAGGATTTAAACCCAGCCCATTGTCTCTGCTGTCAGCGAGTCTGTCTGTTTCATCCACTGAGCTCTTGCTGTCTGACACTCAGGTCCATGTGGAGGATCTGGATCAGATTTCATGCTGATGTTTGGAGTCAGGCCGACTTCCCACGACTTGGTTTGATTTAGAAACGCTGGATTTTCCACCTGTCGAACTTTCAGTTCATCCAGAAATAAAATGATTAATCTTCTACAGGATTAACAGCCACAGCTGCTTCAGTCAGCAAACAGTCAGTAAACAGTCTGCAAACAGTCAGCAAACAGACAGCAAACAGTCAGCAAACAGACAGCAAACAGACAGAAAACAGTCAGCAGTACAGACAGGAAACAGACAGTAAACAGTCAGGAAACAGACAGCAAACAGACAGCAGTCAGCAAACAGACAGTAAACAGTCAGTAAACAGTCAGTAAACAGTCAGCAAACTGTCAGCAAACAGACAGTAAACAGTCAGCAAACAGACAGTAAACAGTCAGTGAACAGTCAGTAAACAGTCAGCAAACAGACAGAAAACAGTCAGCAAACAGACAGCAAATAGTCAGCAGTACAGACAGGAAACAGACAGTTAACAGTCAGCAAACAGATAGAAAACAGTCAGCAAACAGACAGCAAATAGTCAGCAGTACAGACAGGAAACAGACAGTAAACAGTCAGCAAACAGACGGTAAACAGTCGAGAAACAGACAGCAAACTAACAGCAAACAGTCAGCAGTACAGACAGGAAACAGACAGCAAACAGACAGCAGTCAGCAAACACACAGCGAACAGTCGAGAAACAGACGGTAAACGGTCGAGAAACAGACAGCTAACAGTCGAGAAACAGACAGCAAACTAACAGCAAACAGTCAGCAGTACAGACAGGAAACAGACGGCAAACAGTCAGCAAACAGAAGGCAAACAGTCAGTAAACAGGCAGCAAACAGACAGCAAAGAGTCAGCAAACAAACAGCAAACAGACAGCAAAGAGAAGGCAAAAAGAAGGCAAACAGACAGCAAACAGGCAGCAAACAGGCAGCAAACAGTCAGCAAACAGACAGCAAACAGACAGCAATAGAAGGCAAACAGACAGCAAACAGACAGCAAACAGACATGAACAGTCGAGAAACAGACGGGGAACAGTCAAGAAACAGACAGCGAACAGTCAGCAAACAGTCAGTTAACAGTCAGCAAACAGTCAGCAGTACAGACAGGGAACAGACGGCAAACAGAAGGCAAACAGTCAGCAAACAGACAGCAGTCAGCAAACAGACAGTAAACAGTCAGTGAACAGTCAGTAAACAGACAGTAAACAGGCAGCAAACAGACAGTAAACAGTCAGTAAACAGGCAGCAAACAAACAGCAGACAGCAGGCAAAACAGGCAGCAAATAGTCACCAAACAAACAGGAAACTGTCAGCAAACAATCAGCAAACAGACAGCAAACAGTCAGCATCCAGTCAGCAAACAGACAGCAAACAGTCAGCATCAAGTCAGCAAACAGACAGCAGTCAGCAAACAGACAGTAAACAGTCAGCAAACAGACAGCAAACAGTCGAGAATCAGACAGCAAACAGACAGCGAACAGTCGAGAAACAGACAGCTAACAGTCGAGAAACAGACAGCAAACTAACAGCAAACAGTCAGCAGTACAGACAGGAAACAGACGGCAAACAGTCAGCAAACAGACAGCAGTCAGCAAATGGACAGTAAACAGTCAGTGAACAGTCAGTAAACAGGCAGCAAAAAGACAGCAAATAGAAGGCAAACAGTCAGGAAACAGGCAGCAAACAGACAGCAAAGAGTCAGCAAACAGACAGCAAACAGAAGGCAAACAGACAGCAAAAAGACACGAACAGTCGAGAAACAGATGGGGAACAGTCGAGAAACAGACAGCGAACAGTCAGCAAACAGTCAGCAGTACAGACAGGACACAGTCGGCAAACAGAAGGCAAACAGACAGCAGTCAGCAAACAGACAGTAAACAGTCAGTGAACAGTCAGTAAACAGACAGTAAACAGTCAGTAAACAGGCAGCAAACAGACAGCAAACAGACAGCAAACAGACAGCAAACAGACAGCGAATAGTCGAGAAACAGACGGTGAACAGTCGAGAAACAGACAGCAAACAGTCAGCAAACTTACAGCTTCCTGTCAAATAACTGACAGCTAACAGACAGCAAACAGTCAGCAAACAATCAACAGATGGTAAATAGACAGTGAACAGTCAGCAAACAGTTGGCAATCAGACAGTAAACAATCAACAGATGGTAAAAAGTCAGCAAACATTCAGTTAGCAGACAGTAAACAGTCAACAAACAGTCGGTAAACAGTTGGTTTAGGCCAGACCAAACTGAGGTACAGAGTATACGACGTGTCGACACAGCTCCCTGTCTGCTATTTAATTAAAACACACACACACACACACACACACACACACACACACACACACACACACACACACACACACACACACACACACACACACACACACACAGCAGCAGCCTTTGTGAAGTGATCTCCCACGAGTGTAAATTTCGCCCCCGGCTCTTTTTTCTGCAGATGTCGAGGAGCAGCGCCGCCGTGGAGGAGCAGCGCGGCAGGAGCTGGGCAGGAGCTGAGACGCCGTGCAGGAGCTGAACACCCACTGAATGGATTCCAGATGCTCTGTGCTGAAACTGGGGCAACTGCAGGGAACTATTCCAGACATTCAACAACACGTCATGGTGAACCAGGTCCACAGACCGAGCTCTGACAGCCGCAGCTGGGCGTTTGGATGAGAGGATGAGTGGGGTTTGGATGAGTGGGGTTTGGATGAGTGGGGTTTGGATGAGTGGGGTTTGGATGAGTGGGGTTTGGATGAGTGGATGAGTGGATGAGTGGATGAGTGGATGAGTGGATGAGTGGCGTGCTCTGCTGCGGTGGATGAACGGACTGGTACGTATCAGGGCGTGTTTGTTTCTGACTGTAGCCTCAGTCTGTGCGTGAGGAACATGAAAACAAACGAACCCTGGTCTTCCTGCTGCTGCGTGTCACCGCGCTCACATCACATGAAGGAGCTTCAAACACAAAGGTCAAAGTTCATCCCCTGGAAAAGTCTTTGAAAATGTGACTTTTCAGCTTCTTTATGACAAACCTGAAGAAACCAGAGGAAAATACAGAGGAGCGTCATCTCAGAGCAGGTCGCTGTGGTTTGTCTCGGTGAAGGGATGAAGATATTCAGTTTGTGGAGTTAAAGACGTATGAAGAGCTGGAGACAGACGTCATCAAACAGCACGTGCAGCCTCAGCAGCTCTGAAAACTCTGTCTCAGGTAGTTTCAGATATTCCCACAGCAGCTGAACACTGAGCTGTCTCTGCCCTCGGGTCAGGACGTTATAAAAACTTAACAAAGGTTCAGAAATCTGAAAAACCAACAGCAGGAGGTGAAAAACACGACTTTACAAGCAACGCTCCTGAAATGTGACATAATCAGACGTGTGTTTACCGCAGCCTGTTCGCAGATATAAAACAAGCAGCTGGAAATCCCCAGAGAGGATTTTAACGGGTCAGAATCAGAGTCAGACCCAAACAGATCCCTCAGGAAGGAGCTTCAGTTATTCATCAAACCTGTCGTTGTTTTTCACGCCTGTCGCCTCAGCTGCAGCAAAGTCCCAGGTGAGGAAATGAAAGGATTCCCAGCTGCACATAGCATGTTTGATATTTGTCATAAATTACTACCTACACGTGTTAAAGATGCAGAGTTTAGAGGCTGACTGTCACACTTTGCTCTGAGCTCATCAAACCCACAGACTGAAGCTTTCTCCCAGGAGCTTCATTAACTTTAACCCAGCACAGCCTCAGTTCACAGCCCAGGACTGGATCATAAACACAGCGCTCCAGCTCAAATCTAAAGGAAACTGTAGAAAGACATCCTCACACCATCAGAGCCCAAAACAGTCAAATCTGCATCCACTGAACAAACAATCGACAGATCTCAGCTGAGACGGTGAGACGTCTGAGGTTTGGTTTGGCTGCATGTCGTTGGCTATCAGGTGTTTCTCAGCCGAGCCTCAGTCCCAGGTTTTCAGAGACCACTGGTAGATCCCAGCTGCTCTTCATCATTCTTCACCAGGAGTTTTTGCTTTTTTACCTAAAAATACTTTTATTTTAATCAAATTAAACAAGAAAGTTTCTTTTCCCGAGGGAAGTTCCTTAAATTAAGGAAACTCCTGACAAACAAACTCTGGTCCGACTCCCTGAAAAATATTTGATACTTTGAGGATTTTGTAATTTTGCTCTATGGAAATAATCGACCAAGTTCATGTGTCCCTGATTTTTGAGCTCAGTTGTTCAGTGGGTCACACCAAACCCAAACATCTAAACCTTTGGATCCAAACAAAGAAAGGGGTCACAGTCAGTCAGCAGTGTGTGTGTGTGTGTGTGTGTGTGTGTGTGTATGTGTGTGTGTGTGTGTGTGTGTGTGTGTGTGTGTTAGGTGGGCACTCACTCCAGAAAGCGTGTGATGTACTGGCGGCTGCAGCGCGACCACCGGGGCAGGGAGGTGCCGTACAGGAGCTGTGGAGACATGACGAAAGGTCGTTTCCCAATGGGTTCACAGTCATTACCGTTGCCATCATGCTGAATCCCAAAGCTGCGACATAGAAGCAGATCCAGCACAGAGAGACAGAGGTCAGAGGTCAGAGGTCAGATCCTGAACAGGTACGTCACAGTAAACAGGAAAACAAGACAGATTTTGTCAACAGGAAGTGCTGCTCACACTCAGGAAACCTCTGATTCATGTGTGTGCAGCAAACAGTGAACACAGGCTGGACTAGACTAAACCAGGCTGGACCAGACTGGACCAGACTGGACCAGGCTGGACCAGACTGGACCATGCTGGACCAGGCTGGACCAGACTGGACCAGACTGGACCGGACTGGACCATGCTGGACCAGACTGGACCATGCTGGACCAGACTGGACCATGCTGGACCAGACTGGACCAGACTGGACCAGACTGGACCATGCTGGACCAGACTGGACCATGCTGGACCAGACTGGACCAGACTGGACCAGGCTGGACCAGACTGGACCATGCTGGACCAGACTGGACCATGCTGGACCAGACTGGATCAGACTGGATCAGACTGGCCTGTGTGTGGCAGTGATGAGGAAAACAAAGGTAGATGCTGATAACCACATGGGGTCGTTAGCACTGCTCTGCTAACCGCTCGGCTAACTGCTGGGCTAGCAGCTGGGATTACTGCTCAGCTAACAGCTGGGACAACAGCTGGGCTTACTGTTGGGCTAACTGCTGAGCTAACAGCTTGGCTATCTGCTGGGCTTACTGTTGGGCTAACTGCTAAGCTAACAGCTGAAATAGCTGCTTGGCTATCTGCTGGGCTAGCTGCTCGCCTTACTGCTGGGCTAGCTATTTAGCTAGCTGCTGGACTAACTGCTGGGCTAACTGTTGGGCTAACTGCTGGGCTAACTGCTGGGCTACTTGCTAAGCTAACAGCTGAGATAGCTGTTGGGCTAACTAGTGGACTAACTGCTGGGCTAACTGTTGGGCTAACTGCTGGGCTATTTGCTAAGCTAACAGCTGAGATAGCTGTTGGGCTAACTGCTGGGCTATCTGTTGGGCTTACCTCGGGGCTAACAGCTAAGCTAACTGCTAAGCTAACAGATGGTCCCTGGTGTCTACCACCTGCCCCCTGACGGCTCTGATCTCTGAGGATGAGTCTCTCTCCCTGATCGGAGCTCAGCGGCTGCAGAAACCACCCTCAGGGTTTTTCCTGTAGGAGCTGGAATAAACAGGTCTCTGCCTGGTCCAGAGAAAACTGATCTTCATCATTTGTTCTTTAATTAACGCGTTTCAGGAAATGACTGAGGATTAACTGAGCCCTTGCAGAAATCTCAAAGAGCCAGAGCACAAACAGCCGGGCTTTGAACGTTTGGTCTGTTTTTCTGAGAGCTGGAGAGAAATAAATTGGTCGATGCTTTATTGTTGTTTGGATTAAAGCTCTAAAGAAAAACTGCTGGATGCTGAACTCCCAGATGAAGACTGTGTTTGCTGTCGCTGTGTGATCTGAACGACGCTTATTTTCCTCCAGCAGCAAAGATTTTAATCTGTGTGAAAACTGAAATCAGCTGAAAGAAAAGAAAAGACTGAGCAGCTTTAACAGGCGTTGGTAAGAAAGAAGACGCTGGGTGGAGCTCATACACAGATACACATAATAAATACACATAATAAATACACATATTAAATACACATAATAAATACACATTATAAATACACATAATAAATACCATAATAAATACACATATTAAATACACATATTAAATACACATTATAAATACACATAATAAATACACATTATAAATACACATAATAAATACACATAATAAATACACATAATAAATACACATACTAAATACACATTATAAATACACATAATAAATACACATAATAAATACACATAATAAATACACATAATAAATACACATTATAAATACACATAATAAATACACATAATAAAACTGAGTTTAAACAGATTATAAAAACATTTGTTGTGCATTTGGTGCTGGAAGAGTGATCTACTTAAGTCATGTGGATTGTATTACTCAGATGATTGATGGTGAATAAATCCTCCAAATATTAAACTGGATTCTGTAATTTTTTATATTCTAACAAAAAAAGGTTTGCTGAAGTGATTTTTAAGAATCTGACCTGAATCATTATCTGAGGACATTAAACTAAACCCTGCGCTCTAAAACTGAAACAGAGTCTGTTTCTGTTCCTGTTGATATTAAACCCACTGATGGAGACGTACTGACAGACTGAATGAGCAGGATAAAGACTCCATTTCCCATGAGCACTTTCACTCACTGTCAAAAAAACGTGACTCTGCTGAGGCGTGCATTTGTTTGGGAAAGCTGATCCTCTTTAACGTGACATTTCTTTGTTTAAGACAACTTTTCCCAGGATGCAAAGCGACAAAGTCTCTTCAGCTTCCTGTGGTTTCACTGAGCAGATGTTTGTCTGACGCGACGTGCTGTTTCTCCTGCTCTCTGTCCCGTCTTCTCTTTGAGTCCTGCCCCAGTGCTGACAAAATTAATCCTAAAAACTCTCTTCTTCGGGACAAAGGGCAGATCTTGCGTCTCACTGCTAAGTTTCTGTCAGCGTGGCGTGGTCAAAGGGACCTCTCTCTGTGCAGACACTGGAGACAGTTTTTAGAAACAACCTGTTTTGTGTTTTGGTCTCAGATTGGACTGTGGATTATGATCGAGCAAATATAGAGAAGTGCATCTGTTCTCAGATCACCTGTGAGGTCTTCACAGAGCCTTAAAAACACTCCCAGTTTCTCTGACTCCTCGTGGTCTCAGCTCTGTTCGGGTCACGTTGAGGATGAAAACCAGAAGCTCAGGAGGTTTTCCTCAGCCTCACGTGTCTGTTTTTACATTTCCAGGTCTGGAGCTGTCAATCTGCTGTTGCAGCTTCAGTGAACTCATTCTCTTCAGGAAACACGGCCGGGGTCGACGTGCTCAGGGGACTCACGTCAATCCAGCACCTCCTCATGCGTTCAGCTCCTCTTCAAAGGAACGTGGATGAACAGTGGGAGGAGCCACTCATACAAACAGACGCGTGTCGAACAAAGAAGATGTTTTAAACTCGATGGTTTCCAAAGACCTCAGCGCCGTCAAAGCCAATAACCACCGTGTTTCTTATTGACCGCCGCCGCCTCCCATCAGTCTGAGGAGCGTGTGGTTCAATCAGAAAGGCCGTGCTGATACAAACAGGTCGATGGAGACACAACCATCACAGCTGGTTTCTCTGCACAGGTGTGTGTGTTTCAGTCAGGACGTGTGTGTGTGTGTGTGTGTGTGTGTGACTCAGGGCTGGAATAACCACATGCAGTTAGTTTCTGTTCACACAAAATGTCTGATGAGAGTCACGGTTTACAGTCATTGTGATTTACTCTCAGAAGCAGGTCTGCATCAGGAGGGAGAGTTAATGCAGAAAGTATCACTGGTGTTTTCCACTTTCCTCTTTCACAGCTGCAGGTAAAGGACTGACTGTGTCTGACGCTCGGTTTCTAAAAGCTGTGATCTCATGGGAGACGCTCTGAGATATCTCCTGCTGCCACTGAAATCAAACCAAACAGATAAATGGAAGTGACGGCCTGACTGCCACTGTAACCTCTCTGTCTCAGATAACCAGCGTGACATTTGCTGAGTGTATCCACAGCTAGAGGCAGGAACAGCACCTCCAGGTTTCAGCCGTATTGGCTCCTTTTTTAACGAGTTTTCATTGGTTCACACAAACTCGTGAAGAGTTGAACACATACTGATCAAATGGAGCTAACAAAATAATCAAACCAAAAAACTCACAACACTTAATGAAACACTTCACACATGATTAAGGATCAACACCGTGTGGAAACTGCTCTGGATCAGCTGACCTGAGACAGTCTTTAAACGTGACTCATGTTCTGAGAAATCTTCCTCATCTTTTTTCTCTCATTTCAAACTAAATTTGTTCATTAAAGATAAAAGCATATGAAGCACAAATGTCACAATGTGTCACTAAGAGGCTGATAGACGCTGATGAAGACGTGAAAACCTCTGATAGGATCTCCAGGAAGGAAAGGTTCACTGTTTTCTTCCAGCAAATCAAAGTAAAGTCTTGATGTGACGAGCAGGCAATAAATCCAGACCCGAGGGTCTAATCTGTCCAAACCTGGGGTCTGATCTGTCCAAACCTGAGGGTCTGATCTGTCCAAACCTGAGGGTTTGATCCGTCCAAACCTGAGGGTCTGATCTGTCCAAACCTGAGGGTCTGATCTGTCCAAACCTTTGGTCTGATCTGTTAAAATCCTGCACAGCATGAGGTGAGCTGTAGCACCAACGTGCAGCTGATCCCTGACAGATCAGAGACTTTTCCAGAAGTTTTCTCCTGGAGCGAGTTCACTAAAAGCAGCTCGTTCAAACAAAATGCTGCGGCTCAGTTCCCAGCAGCTCTTTGCAGACAGGACATAATCCACTTTAACTCTTTCAGGGCTGTTAGTGCCAGTGTTTGTGAATCAGCTCTTTACTCTGACTGGACTCTTTCATTTAAAGCCTCTAAACTGAGCTCAGCGACACTCAGAGCTGTTCAGGAGAGAAACATCAGCTGAGAGAGTTTCTGAAGATCCTTCAACCAAGAGTTCAAGGTGACTGATGTTAAAAAACCAGAGGAAAACTCTGTGTGTGTGTGTGTGTGTGTGTGTGTGTGTGTGTGTGTGTGTGTGTGTGTGTGTGTGTGTGTGTGTGTGTGTGTGTGTGTGTGTGTGTGTGTGTGTATGTGTGTGTGTGTGTGTGTGTGTGCAGTGAAACCTTACTTGTGTCCCAGCTCATGAGCCACGGTGAAGGCCAATGGGAGACCCGTGTCTTCGCTGATGCTGCAGCTGCGATGCGACTGACACATCCCCGCCACGTGTGACAGACCCAGAGTCTCACACGGCATGTTGATGGACGCACAGATGTCCTTCCTGTGAGAGGTAAAGGTACCACAGTAAGAGAGACAATGGATTACAGACAGCCCATCAGAGACAACCCAAAAGAGACAACCATCAGAGACAGACGACCCATCAGAGACAGACAACCCATCAGAGACAGACGACCCATCAGAGACAGACAACCCATCAGAGACCACCCAGAGACAGACCACCCATCAGAGACGACCCAACAGACGAACCATCAGAGACGACCCAACAGACGAACCATCAGAGACGACCCAACAGAGACAACCCAACCGTGACAACCTATCAGAGACAGACGACTCATCAGAGACAGACCACCCATCAGAGAAGAAAGAAAGAAAAGAACAAATTAAGAAAGAAACAAAGAAGGAAAGAAACAAACAAAGATAAATGGAAGAAAGAAAGAAAAAAGAAAAAAAGAAAAAGAAATAAAGAAAAGATAGAGAGGTGTTTTCTCCGTGTGGTTCACCTGGTGAGCAGCACGGCCACGTCGTGGTGCAGCGGGTGCTCGTCTCCTTTGGTGTTGAGTTTTTTCTGCCACTTACAGAAACTGTTGAGGCTGTTGTCAGCGTGGTGAGTGATCTTTAGCTCGTCCTGTTAGCCACATTCAGAGCGAGAGAAGGAAACAACGATAAGAAGAGTGTGCATGAGGAGAAAGAGAAGGAATTAAAGAAATGTTCATGTTCAGAAGATCTAAACGTTTCTGTTTCTCATCTACAGCAGCTTTTAGTCTGTCTGCAGGTGACTCAGGGACGCCCTCCTCAGCTCGTCTCTGTAATATCTTCAACACTCTACAGACCTGGTTTCAGGGCTACCAACAGGTCTTACCTCCTCCTTCTCCAGCAGGATGAGCCGCACCACCACGATGTTGATGGCGTTTCCGATGCTGGCGTCGCTGAAGAGACCGGCCACCTTCAGATACAGAAAAACAAAATCTGAAAACATCTCAGTGCTGGGAGAAATGAAGTTTCCTCATAAAACCAGGCAGACATGCCAACGTCAGTGAGGCTGTTTGTCCTTGATAGACACTGATAGACTGATCAGATCAGATCAGATCAGATCAGATCAGATCAGATCAGATCAGATCAGATCAGATCAGATCAGATCAGATCAGATCAGATCAGCTCAGGTCAGATCAGGTCAGATCAGATCAGATCAGATCAGATCAGATCAGATCAGATCAGATCAGATCAGATCAGCTCAGGTCAGATCAGGTCAGATCAGGTCAGATCAGGTCAGATCAGATCAGTTTAATGACCGTCAGGCCGAGCATCCTCAGACGTCCACAGATGTCCTCCTCTGTGAGAGTTACATAAGAGGAGATTCAGACGAACCTGACACTTGGAGCTGATCTCAGAGCGTCGTAGCCGTGTTCACACACAGATCGTCTTTCTGACACATTTTGAGGCTGAATGAGTTTTAAAATCATCTTTCAGAGTTGTTCATGGTGCTGGACTGACTTTCTTATCGTTTCCTCTCAGGTTGTTGGACAAAAATAAAGCTTCAGCTGTTTCCAGATTATTATGAGTTTTGATTTAGTGTTTCCTCTCAAGCTGCCTGCTGGACCGACGCTAACTGTACGGCTGAAAGAGCTGTTTCTGGGATTCCTGCTTCTTCCTTCACTTCCTGTTTATCCACAAACACGTGATTAAATCTAAACCCAAAACAACCCAAGATAAGATTCAGTGATGAGCAGAGAATCAGCCTGTGACAGGAAGTCAGGGGCTATTTTTAAGAAGGCTCTGAGATCTGCTGTGTGTGTGTGTGTGTGTGTGTGTGTGTGTGTGTGTGTGTGTGTGTGTGTGTGTGTGTGTGTGTGTGTGTGTGTGTGTGTGTGTGTGTGTGAAGCTGACAGCTACAGACGGAGCCTGTGATGAGACAATGGAGCAGCTGCTGGAGGAAAACGCTCCTGTTACTCATTGTTTGGACAGGGCTAAGAGCCTGTTTCCCTTGATGCTTTGCAAGATTATTTTTACAAAACTGGAGCGTTTGGGGCTTTGGAGTTCAAAGCTGGAGCGTGAAGGAGTCCAGAAAGGGAGCAGCAGAGGATGTGAGGAATAATGGCTGCTTCCTCTGTGTATTATTGTCTGTTAGGTCAGTTAATCTGAGGCTCCTCTGACACTGACGTCCCCTCTCCTCACTCGCTGTCCTCTGACACTAACGTCCCCTCTCCTCACTCTCTGTCCTCTGACGTCGACCCGGCTCAGTTCAGGGGGAAAGATCAAGCTACGAGCTAATCAACGTCAGACACAGAGTCGTGTGTTAAACCTCTCTGTGGGAGGTCGTAATAACACTGCAGCTTCTGGACTCACGCTGACGATGAGACGGATGAAAAATGTTTGTAACTTTAGGAGAGCAGGAAGGAGCTGGATCAGTCCAAACCACACAGAGTCATCCAAAAACCACCAGGATTTATCACATTATACTGGAATATTCCACCATAAAAAACTCTGTTATCACCTCACAGGCTCCAGAGGTTACTCTGTTAGCATGTCAACGCTAAAGTTACAGCATGAAGATAATGTAAGACTGTTATTAACTGAAATATGTTTAAAGTAAGTGACTGTGAAACCGTTTCAGCAATTTACTAAAAACAGTTAATCACTGATTAATTAATTTACTGACAAATCAACAGTTGATCACTGATTAATTAATTTACTGACATATCAACAGTTGATCACTGATTAATTAATTTACTGACATATCAACAGTGAATCACTGATTAATTAATTAATTTACTGACATATCAACAGTGAATCACTGATTAATTAATTAATTTACTGACATATCAACAGTGAATCACTGATTAATTAATTAATTTACTGACATATAAACAGTTAATCACTGATTAATTAATTAATTTACTGACATATCAACAGTGAATCACTGATTTATTAATGAATTTACTGACATATCAACAGTTAAGCACTGATTAATTAATTTACTGACATATCAACAGTTAATCACTGATTAATTAATTAATTAATTTACTGACATATCAACAGTTAATCACTGATTAATTAATTCATTTATTGACGAAACAACAGTTGATCACTAATAAATTAATTTAGTGTTATGCTGCAGCCAAACTATTCTCTGTTGGTATCGTTATGATCCTGGAGGATGATCTTCATGTATTAGTCTGAATCAGGTTAAATGAGTTTCCTGTTGTTATGTAACCAGTGCTGAGTGGAGACAACACGTCCAGAAACTCCCACTCAGGTGTTTCTCTTTGGTTTCTCTGCTGTGTCTCGGTAAAAAAACAGTTTCTCTCAGTTTCACGTGTTAGTTTCTGTATTTATTTATTTTTTATGTGTTTTCAGAGCATAAAGGATGTTTTCTCATTTGCAGGTGTTCTGCAGTGGACTCTCTTGGCCACCGTAGAAAAAGGCTTTTGTCTGTGTTCAGCTCATAGCACAATAACTAACCTTGGTGAGGGAAACATGCACAGGATTGGATGAGAAAACAAAGCGACACTGAAAAGGCCGTGGATGAAGAAGGAGAGTGAAAACATAAACTGAGCTTGTGTCTTTTCCTTCGTCCTCGTCTCATTGTGTTTAATTCTCGCTCAGTTTACTGAAAAAAACAGCACATAATGTGTGAATTTAACAATCTGAGACGTGGATGAAGGATGTTAATATGACTTTAGACGTGCGTCCATCCCTCACAGCCAATCAGAACGCTCCACACGTCTGAATGGTTTGGTTTGGTCTGGAAAGTGGAGTTGGACCTCGTGGATCTGGATCTGTTACAGCGATGTTTATCTCCACATACTCACGATATTCATGACGGCCAGCACATAGCTCTCCACCGCTTTGCTCCCATGATGCTCCACCATTTTGGGGTCGGCCACCACCAGCGTCTCCACCCACTTCTCTTTGCTGACGGAGCGTTGGCGAATCCTCTTCCTCCTCCTCTGCTGCCGGCGCTCCCATCGCTCCCGCTCCGTCTCAGCGTCGCCCAGACCCTGACCGGGACCTGGAGGGGGGAGACGGACAGGAAGTGAAGACCTCTGAACACCTCTTCATCGAGGTCTGTGCCTCCTCATGGCCACTCTGCTTCCTCAGTCTGCTCTGGGTCTGAACTTTAGATAAAAGAGTCACTGCTCCCAAAAATATAACTCAGCTCAGCTTCAAACACGTTCAGCCTGAGCAGCAACACAGATTCACCTGACTGAGCGTGATCACCTGATCACCTGACTGAGAGTGATCACCTGACTAAGAGTGATCACGTGACTGAGAGTGATCACCTGATCACCTGACTGAGAGTGATCACCTGATCACCTGACTGAGAGTGATCACCTGATCACCTGACTGAGAGTGATCACCTGACTGAGCGTGATCACCTGACTGAGCGTGATCACCTGACTGAGAGTGATCACCTGACTGAGTGTGATTACCTGACTGAGAGTGATCACCTGACTGAGAGTGATCACCTGACTGAGAGTGATCACCTGACTGAGTGTGATTACCTGACTGAGAGTGATCACCTGACTGAGAGTGATCACCTGACTGAGAGTGATCACCTGACTGAGGAATAACAAACAAACAGTTTAATCTCTGGAAACTCTCTGGAGTCAAACTGAAGTCTGAGAGCTGCTGGATGGAGACTTACTCTGGACTCCACAGGTACCGTTGACGCCTCCTCTCCCTGGGACGGGTCGTGTGATCGGACTGGAGGGGGGAGGGGGCGCGTGGCGTTTGTAGATGGCGTGGGCCTGAGGAGCTGAGGTCTCAGCGCTCGGCTTCTCCAAAGGCTGAATGAAAAACTCTTCATTGGAAAACTTGAACAGCCCTGTCTGAAGGAAAGAAGAGCGTTAGAAAGGTTCCCAGAAGGATCAGCAGAGGACACGTTAGCAGAAAGGACAGAAACATCGATTTAGGGCTAACTTCTCATTCCTCTAATATCAGATATCCTGACCCCCGTCCCCCTCCCTGCCCAAAGTTGAAGAGCCATCACTGCTCTGTTTTTGGCTGTAAACAGCCACATAGCTCCATGCTCAAGCTTCCCATCTCAGAAGAAGACAGACTAAGTGTCTAGAGTTCATTTATCAGGAAATGTTCCAGCTACACTCAGTAAAACTGAGCATGTGTGTGCTAGTCACTTCACGGCCGACTGCTTTTCCAACTTTGGACAGTCCAACAGAGGGCTAGCCAATAGACTGGTCCTGAATCCAGGCGCATTACCAACCATCCTCCAACAAACCTGGGACCCTGGAAATGTGAGTATTTTAAATGCTGTGTGCTGTGGAGCAGATGGAAGAGCTTTTCCTCAGTGTCCCCCCTGTCTCTGTGTTAGCTTCAGGATGCTAACTTTAGCTGCAGTTAGCCTGTTGTTTTAGCCTGTAATGTTACGGTAAACGAGCTTCTCTGTTTTCTAAACATTGTGCACTCAGAGCTCGTGGCGCCGCTCTCAGTGACGTGGAAGAGCGGGGCAGTATCAGCGGTGGCTCATTTACATATGAAGGCCACGCCCACTAAATCAGAGCGTTCTGAACAGAGGGGCTATGAGAGCCTGGAAACAATGCTGCTGTGCTTGATTTATTGGCTTTTTGGACCAAAACATGTTACTACCATTTCATGAAGACATCAATGATCCAGATTAAACTGCAGGAAAGGAGCAGAATATGGGACCTTTAAGGTAAAATAACCTTCACCGGCGTCCTGTCATATCCATCACTCTACCAAACAAGCCCCGTGCCATCCTCACTGTAGCTGTGAGCTGCAGAGACACTCAGGGGAGCATCCACTTATTGTCAGGACGCAGCGTTCACAGTGACGAGGGAAACTCTGCAGACGTGGTGCAGACTTTTACCCTGAGACGAAGAGTCAGAGAAACAGCCACATGTTGTGTTTCTGTTACTCACAGCAGCTAATTCTGGTTTCTCTGCAGGTGAGGAGTCATGTTTGGACTTTGGAGTTTATTTTAAAGGATGATTTACTTTCAGAGAGGAGCTGTGTAATTACTGCAGACCTGAGACAGATCCTTGTTGATCCCCGGCTGCTGGAGCCTCACGCTGAGAGACAGAAACACTAATCTGCTCTCTGAGGAGGAGCTTCCTCTGCTGGATGTAGCTTCAGAGGAAGAGGAGAGACGAAGGTCTAACAGCTGAGCCTGAGTGCCTGTTTGAGGAGCTGCTGCTGTGTTTACGAGCCGGGCCTCTTCAAGCTCTGCAGTTTTCTGTCAGCTACACAAACAAAACCCAAAGTCTACCCAGAAACGTCTCAGTGCGCTGCACCCAGACTGAGCTCAGACCTCAGCTCCCTCTGAGCCTCAGCTTCAACAGCTCCAACACCCTGACTGCTGCGCTGGCCGCAGACTTCACGCGTTTGACTGTGAAAGGGGACAGATGTCCCATAAATCTCTGCACCCCACACCCTGCTGGCTCTGCACCAAAACCAGATCCCAGCACCCCCTTTTCTGCTCTCTGCTGATTCCCGTCTGCGCTCTGCTCCCTCAGCTGTCACAGAGGCACCAGATCACTCTGATGCTTGGCAGAGGAGCTGCTGCACAAACTCACAGGAAGTGCTTTACAGGAGTACCACAGGGGGGCGGCGCAGGACCTCACAGACAAAGGTAGAGCAGCGTCAGAGGAGCCGGCAGCAAACTGTCACAGCCTTAGCTCATGTTTTAAACTTTAGCTCCTGTTTTAGCCTTTAGCTTCTGTTTTAGCCTTTAGCTCCTGTTTACGCCTTTAGCTCATGTTTTAAACTTTAGCTCCTGTTTTAGCTTTTAGCTCATATTTTAGCCTTTAGCTCCTGTTTTAGCCTTTAGCTCCTGTTTACGCCTTTAGCTCCTGTTTACGCCTTTAGCTCCTGTTTTAGCCTTTAGCTCCTGTTTACGCCTTTAGCTCCTGTTTTAGCCTTTAGCTCCTGTTTACGCCTTTAGCTCATGTTTTAGCTCGTGCTCTTTCTCTCCGCTCTGACCTCCGTTGGTCAGTCCAGATCCAGAGTCCACCTTCACTACAAAACAAATCCAAGATTTCCTTCAAGACAAAAGACAGATTTTATTTTCACTGATAACTTTTTCTGAGTGGGTTTGGAGCCTCTGACAGACGGCGGAGAGGAAGACGACACATGTCGGTCTGAAAAACAATCATGACTCCACAGATCCTCTCAAAGTGAAGTTTTGGTGATGTTTGCTCAGATATACCGAGAGTTTCCAGCTGAACGGTCCATCCCTTCATCTCTGGGTTTGAACCCACAGCCTGCGGTCATTGGGAGAGTTTCAGTGACTTTACTTAGTTCAGCTGGTCGTCTCAAACTGTATCGACCCAAACCCTTCAGCAGCTGAACTCACAGTCAGGACTAGCACCTTGTCCTTGGCTGGGTTGGGTTCACTGAGGTGCTCTGTGGATGGATAGGATGGATGCTGAGAGCTGGCATGGAGCTCAGAGGAACTTTAAAAGCAGAAATTAAAGAGTGATGACAGAATATTCATCGGGAGCCTGCAGAGAGATGCTGGGAGGAGTTAGGGCTGGACGTCTGAGCACTGCGCTGCTGCAGGGAGACAGGCAGGAAGGAGGGGAAGCAGGGACGGGAAACCTTGAAGCGGCAGGTCTGACTAAGAGGACGTTTTGTCAGGGGCTGGGTGAAAGGTTGCACAGCACACATGAAAATGATGCAGCTGGAGTTTCCTGCCTGAAGACGCTTGAAGCTGCTGCACCAACTCATTCATTTAACAACATACAGCCTGTGATGACAGCCCCAGAGACACAGAGACACCTCGAGCTAACCAGGCCGTGTGTCCGATCAATCAGAGCATTCACTGCCCTTCAACTCTTACTGGGAGAGAAATAAAACAAACCAAAGTGATGTTCTGACTCCTTCACTTCAGGCCATGTTTGTTTAGTCCACACGCAGAGCAGCGGTGAGCGTTCAGTCAAATCTCCTCTCCTGTTTACACACAGGTGAGTCTGGACAAACAGCTCGAGTGTCAACAAACACAGTGTGTAACACGCCTCCAGGGACTCAGATCCACTTAGAAGAGGAGCAAACTGAATCAGGAAGAAGTTTGGTGCTGGGAGTAATTGTCTGATATAAATATTAAACAGATTTATAGATCTGTGTCCTGTTTCATCTGCTGGGCCGACTGCATCAACCCAGGATGTGCTCACAGCCTCAGAGGCGCCTCAGGGGGAACCATTTGGTTTCTGCACATGTGAAAAAAGTTGGTCTCTGAACTTAATGAGCTGAAGTAGTTTGTTGCTGCTCGTGGCTACAGGTGAGAAAAACGAAGAGAATCTGAGGGAGGGAAAGGAGCTAATGGCTAACAGCTGCAGGCTACAGAGGCCGCCGCTGGCACCGCACGCCAGGAGCTCCGCACGCCGGGAGCCCCGCACGCCGGGAGCTCCGCACGCCGGGAGCTCCGCACGCCGGGAGCCCCGCACGCCGGGAGCTCCGCACGCCGGGAGCTCCGACAGAGCAGCGTGATCTGAGAGACAGAGCCGTTATTAACCAGCTCCACCGTGCTGCAGGAGGAGGAACTCTGCCAGACTTTTCATTTTTTAAGAGCTTCATCTGTTACACAATCTGATCAACTCCAGGTTTCTGACGAGCAAACCAACGGTGACAGATTTCTCTGTCTTTGTATCCAAACTTTACCTCTTTCCAAACACGAGCACAAAACCCAAAAACCACCACGAATTTTCTGCTGCGGCTGCATGACCTGACACGGACTAAATCTGTATCCTTAATCCAGATTTAATCCAGACTTAATCTAAACAAACCCAGGCTTTATCTGGACTTAATCTGGACTCGATCCATACTTAATCTAGACTATATTCAGACTTAATCCAGACTTTAATCCAGAATTAATCTAGACTATATTCAGACTTAATCCTGACTTTAATCCAGAATTAATCTAGATTTAATCCAGATTTGATCTGGACTTAATCCAGACCCGATCTACACTTAATCTAAACTTTATCCAGACTTTATCTCGGCAAACCCAGGCTTTATCTGAACTTAATCCAGATTTATTCCAGGCTTAATCTGTATTTAATCCAGATTTAACATGGATTTAATCCAGAATACATCCATACTTTATCCCAGCTTTATCTGGGTTTAGTCCAGATTTATACAGACTTCGTCTGTAATTTTTATCCAGACTTAATGTGGATTTAATCCTGGTCTAATCCAGATTCAATCCAAACCCAATCTAGACCTAATTCAGATTTAATATGGATTTGATCCTGATTTAATCTGGACTAAAATCAGACTTAATCCAGAATTAAACAGGCTTAATCCAGATTTAATCCTGACTTAATCTGGACTAAAATCAGACTTAATCCAGAATTAAACAGTCTTAATCCAGATTTAATCCTGACTTAATCTGAATTTAATCCAGATCCAATCTGGATTTAATCCAGACCCAATCTAGACTTAATCCAGATGTAATATGGATTTAATCCTGACGTATTCTGGACCGAATTCAGACCTAATCCAGACTTTATCCTGAATTAATCCAGATTTAACCCAGATATCATCCAGATTTAACCCAGATATAATCCAGATTTAACCCAGATATAATCCAGACTCAATCCAGATATAATCCAGATTTAACCCAGATATAATCCAGATTTAACCCAGATATAATCCAGACTCAATCAAGATATAATCCAGATATAATCCAGATTTAATCCAGACTTGTGGAGTGGGAGGGAGCTGATGTGCTTGGAGTGACTCACCAGTCCATCACAGGTGCTTATGGCCGCCCTCCCTCTCACAGATCCCTCCTCGGACACTTCACCCAGGTAGTGGCACTGTGAGCTTCCAGGTGGACTGATCTTTGCCCCCTCCAGGCCACCGTACCTCCTCTCTGTCAGGAAGCCTGGAGCCAGCAGGTCAGGGTTGAGGGTGAGGTTAAAGTGCAAACTGTGACCGCCGTGCCACAACCGGTAGAAGACTCGGTCCAGGTCGGCTGGTTCCTCTGAGGCTTCCCGACGCTGAACGCGGCGAGCGTGGTGAGACAGGATGTTGGACAGGAAGTGGCCTCCAGCATCCACTCGAGTGGGGTGAACGACTTCATACTGGGGAAAATCCCGCAGCGCTCTCTCTGTCAGAGGGATGAGAGGAGGAGTCAGTAAATCATGGGAACGTTGGAGGTAATTCACAAACTCAGAGGCTGTAAATCTGTAAACACAGCTCTAAACAAACCCAGCTGAGCGTCACATCCATCATTTTAACGTCTGACCGCTGCTGAACCGCACGCAGCGCCACGGGAGGAGCCTGATATCCTCCTTCAACCTTCAACTCCCAGAAAAATCAACCATACCATCCACAGATCAGAAACAGCAATCAGAAACACTGATCAGAAACACCGATCAGAAACAGCGATCAGAAACAGCGATCAGAAACAGCGATCAGAAACACCGATCAGAAACACCGATCAGAAACACCGATCAGAAACACCGATCAGAAACACCGATCAGAAACACCGATCAGAAACACCGATCAGAAACACCGATCAGAAACACCGATCAGAAACACCAATCAGAAACACCGATCAGAAACACCGATCAGAAACAACGATCGCTACAAGAAATCTACAGAGGGGGGAGGAGATGTGACACTGATACTCTGCTCACACACACACACACACACACACACACACACACACACACACACACACACACACACACACACACACACAAATTCTGCTTTAATGATTCATCTGTGATAACAACAACACTCATACTTATAAACGGTGAAGAGCTGGATAGCGCCACCACAAGGGCTCATGAGGAAGTGATGCTGAGTCAATCTGTGGTTAACTTCCTGTATTTCCTCATATCGTGGTCAGTATCTCTGCAAACCACCCACAAACATCCAACCACAGTCAAACTAAACTCCCATCGCCTCCTGGGCTCACACCGACTGTGTGTTTGGGGAAGTTTCACGTTTGTTGCATCATGAACTGAAAACACAACGCCCCACAATCCGTCTCAGAAGGAAGGCCAAACCTGATCTGAACCAGGTCTCATCCAGAGGCAGGACTGGAGCGATGATCCCTCACAGCTCTGGGAGAGGAAACAAGGTCTCCCCCTGAGCAGCTCTGCTGAGCCGGATCTGATCAAATACTCAGAGACCAGATCAGCACAGAGAGGTCTGAGGTGGAGGAGTTTGGGAATGAGCTGCGTGGAATTTCTCCCTGACTGAGAGGAAAGTCAGAGTCCAACAACGCCAGCCGGGTTTTATCCCTGGACACTGAATATTTCATCTGCAGAGGTCACTGCAGCCTAACCCTAACCCCAATGGACTGCAAACAGCAGCCCTCAGCAAGTCCTTCATCAGGTGGACTCATCCCAGATCTGGATCCGCATGGTAGAGTCATCGCAAATCTGGATCTGGATCCACCTGGACCACCTGAGGCCACCAGAGACCCCAGAGACCACCTGAGACCCTTGAGAGCACCAGAGACGACCTGAGACCCGAAGACCATCTGAGACCGCTAAAGACCACCTGAGACCCCTGAGACCACGTGAGACCACCAGAAACCACCTGAGACCACCTGAGACCAACTGAGACCCAAGAGACCACCTGAGAGCACCTAAGACCCCAGAGACCACCAGAAATTACCTGAGACCCCAGAGACCACCTGAGACCACGTGAGACCACCAGAAACCACCTGAGACCATCTGAGACCCTTGAGAGCACCAGACACGACCTGAGACCCGAAGACCACCTGAGACCACTAAAGACCACCTGAGACCACCTGAGACCCAAGAGACTACCAGAGACCACCTGAGACCACCTAAGACCCCAGAGACCACCAGAAATTACCTGAGACCCCAGAGACCACCTGAGACCACGTGAGACCACCAGAAACCACCTAAGACCATCTGAGACCCCTGGGGCCACCAGAGACCCCAGAGACCACCTGAGACCCTTGAGAGCACCAGACACGACCTGAGACCCGAAGACCACCTGAGACCCCTGAGACCATCTGAGACTACCAGAGACCACCAGAGACCCCTGGGATGTCTGGTTGATGAGTGGGAGGAGTGCAGATCTGGGTCCGTACAGACATGAGCTGAGCTGATGAAACTCCTGCTGTTAAATCTGAGTTAAAAGGATCTTTGAGGACTCTCGTAGGCTGCAGCGCCCCCTTTGGCCTGAACCAGTAGTGTGTTTCCAGGATGAAGACTCAGTTTCCCATGAGCACCTTCGCCCACTGTCGTTAAAATGTGACTCTTGCTCGGTCACACAATTGTTTGGGAGAACAGATATTTTTGACTCTCCTTTAAACTCTTTTGTTTCTCAGCTTGAGACTACGTTTCCCAGAATGCAAAGTGATGAGGCAATGTGTTTATTCATAGTGACGTAGCTCCAGTGTCCAGGAGTACGTCCAATTAGATATAAGAAACTGTTTTCTCCAGAAAACAGAGGATCTTAACTTGACAAGCTCAGAGTCGATGCACAGAGAGTCGATGCACAGACAGTCTATGAGCTGTCGATGAGACCACGGATACTGAGAAACAACATTCAGACAATAATCAGATCTGATGCTCATCATGTCATTTTAAACCATGACTGATGATCAGACAAATACGTAAAGTGAGACTCTTTAAAGATCACAGTAAAGTCCTCACAGGGCCTTAGAGGAAGCTGTCTGTGTTTCTCTCCACCTGTCTGTGGCTTTGTAAACTGACTGTTGGGGCTCCTGAGACGTTAACCACCTGATAATCCATCAACTCGCTGCTAACCTCCTCTCTACGACAACCAGCACTCTGCTTTTCTCTGAGGAGCTCACAGCCGACAGGTGTCATCTGAAGTAAGGCCTGACTCAACACCACCCAAACCACGCCCGACATGGAGCCAGAGGAGGAGGAGGCAGGGTGGAGAGATAAGCTCAGTGATGATGAACATCTCCACCTTCACAGCAGCAGAAACAGAGACGACGCTTCCTGCAGGAGACGCTGTTTCCTGACCTGATCCATGAGGTCAGAGGTCAGAGGTCAGAGGTCAGGGTCGGCTGGATTCTTTGTTGTGGCTCCAGGCCGAGCAGATGTTAGCTTCACATGAGACGAAGCTTTGATGCTTTCATGGAGAGCAGCTCTGCACAACTCACAGTCTGCAGCTCTCAGCCTGCAGCTCCCAGCCTGCAGCTCTCAGCCTGCAGCTCCCAGCCTGCAGCTCCCAGTCTGCAGCTCCCAGCCTGCAGCTCCCAGCCTGCAGCTCCCAGCCTGCAGCTCCCAGTCTGCAGCTTCCAGCCTGCAGCTTCCAGTCAGGGCTGTGGTCAGACTCCTGTAAACACTGTAAACACAGGCCCCAGCTGCCCCCTGCTCTGAGGACTGCTGGTCTCACTCAGAGGACTCTGACACTCAGGAGAGCAGCAGGAGCAGCAGCAGCAGCAGCAGCAGCAGCAACAGCAGCAGCAGGAGGAGCAGCAGCAGCAGCAGCAGCAGCAGCAGGAGGAGCAGCAGCAGCAGCAGCAGCAGCAGCAGCAGCAGCAGAGGATTAGCATGTAAACGGTTGGTTCTGGACTGACCTGGTCCGTGTGATCCTCCCAGCGCCCTGCAGTGCCCCAGCAGAAGTGCAGTGAAGAAGTGGATGAGGGAGAGTCCTCGTCCGGAGGCGTGGAGCCCGCAGTCCGTCCGGGTCATCTTGTCAGGACTCTGGCCTGGGTTCAGGGCGCATTTCATGTCTTTCCACCGCAGCAGCGACTGTCAGTTCGGACGGATCCCCTCTGAGCTGCAGGAGCAGTTCGCCTTTGTTGCTGCCATGCACTCAGACTGTGTGGGCTCCAGCGGACTCCTCCGGCTCAGGCCTGGACATGGTCTCTGTCTCCGGGGCGTTGTCGTTGCATTGGTTCGCTTTTCAGACCCGTTTCAAAGTCGGTGTTCGAGTCCGGGCTGCCTCCGTCCTCCATCAGCCTCCCACCGACAGCCAGTGACAGCTCCAACATTTCTCAGCGAACTTTGGCGGAGCCACCCCCACAGATGGGAGGACTCCAGACAATGGGCTATCTCTGAGCGGGGCAGCGGGCTTAAAGGGGAATGCTGCTCCGAGAAACCGGATCCTCCGCTCCAGTCCAGCTGGCAGTGGCTCCACAAAGTGAGCTCCTTCCTCCTCCGAGTTCTTCCCGCTGGGTCAGATGAGGACCTGTGGAGATGTGGATGCATTCACGTGGAGTCAGAAAAGTGAGGACTGATCAGACGCGCCGGGCTGTGCCGTGCTCCCCCCGCCGTGCGTCAAAACCGAGGACGCGAGTCCGGGAAACTGTCTCAAACCCTCCTGGGAGCAGCGGGAGAGATGGGAAGTGCCAAAACATCCGGTTCAGAGAAGCTCCAGATTAAAAACTCATTTCTGAAACACACATTTAAGACAACATGACGCTTCTTGCGTTTCATGCCCCAGAAATCCCCCAGAGGGCGCCTCACACCCTCCTCAGGGACACAGCTGTAAAATGCTCCGTGGAAAAGTTCACTTTCTCCATCAACTCTTTGTTATAGTTTGACTTTAATATTCTCCAACAGCCTGAGCTGTGTGCGCCCTCTAGCGGACAAACTGATGCAGGGAAAGTCTTCTCTCTGTTTCAGCAAAATGTGCAACAGTTCAAGGGACACGTGACCTCATTTCGTGAATTATAACATAAATAAAAAGAGAATTAAGCTGAATTAAAACCAGCTGGAGGGTCCGGGTTGTTTTGGTCTTTCAGATTCTTTTGGTCTCTCATTTTTCACGCCCCATGCTCGAATCGACAGCAGCAAACACACACTGTCAGTCTCAGCTCATCAGATCCACACGGAGAGGTCTCATTGCTGGTTTCACCATGACGCGCACTTTACGCACGCTCCCAGAGCAACATGCATCCAGCCACAGGTGATGATGATGATGAGCAGCCTGTGAGAGCTGAGGGATGAAGAGCGTCGTTTCTATGATTCTCTGCTTTCCTGTCACGTCTTCCTCGACCAATCGTGGCCGAGCTGAGGAGCGACTCACCTGTATAAAAGCAGAGCGCATCCTCTGAGCGGAGGCAGCGCTGGCTCCGGAGCAGCAGAAGAGTCTCCCTCTCACCTGCTCCCTCTCACCTGCTCCCTCTCACCTGCTCCCTCTCACCTGCTGTCCGCGCAGGCTCCTCTCCTCAGACATGGAGGGAAACCGGAACCACAGCGCGCCGACGAACCGGAGCTCTCCTGGTTTTGACAAGTTCAGCTTCGAGGACATCGACGTGAGCGCAGACGGCGCCTTCGTCCTCCGGATCCTCATCTCCGTGGTTTACTCCGTGGTGTGCGCCATGGGTCTGGTGGGGAACCTGCTGGTTTTCTTCCTCATGAGGTTACGGCAGGGACGGAAAAAGTCCAGCATCAACTTCTTCATCATCAACTTGGCAGTGACGGACTTTCAGTTCGTGCTCACTCTGCCCTTCTGGGCCGTGGACACCGCGCTGGACTTCAGCTGGCCGTTCGGAGACGCCATGTGTAAGATCATCCTGTCCGTCACCGTCATGAACATGTACGCCAGCGTCTTCTTCCTCACCGCCATGAGCGTGACCCGGTACTGGTCCGTGTCCTCCGCCCTGAGGAAGAAAGCCCGCAGGAGGTCCAGGGGTGTGCGCTGGGTGTGCGTGGTGCTGTGGGCGGCAGCCACGGCGGCCACAGCTCCCACGGCTGTCTTCTCCACCGTGACCGTGGTGGCAGGGGAGAAACTCTGTCTGCTCAGGTTCCCGGATGGACACGACTGGCTCGCGCTCTACCACATCCAGAAGATCCTGGTGGCCTTCATCATCCCCATGCTCATCGTCAGCGTGAACTACCTGATGCTGCTGCGCTTCGTCCGGAGGAGGAGCATGGACAGCAGCAACCCCGGGCGGAGGAGCAGAGTCACCAGGTCTGTGGCCGTCGTGGTTTTGTCCTTCTTCTTCTGCTGGATGCCGAACCACGCCATCACCTTCTGGGGCGTGCTGGTCAAGTTTAACGCAGTGAACTGGGACAGGTCTTACTACATGGTGCACACCTACGTCTTCCCCGTCACCGTGTGCCTGGCGCACGCAAACAGCTGCTTGAACCCGGTGCTTTACTGCCTGATGAGGCCGGAGATCAGGAAGATGCTCCACAGTCTGGTTTTCAGAGAGTCCGGCCCGCCCAGCAACAAGACCGGCACCACACGCTCCTTCACGCAGGGAGACACCAAGGGACCGCTTCACATCATGGACTGCGGAGACTCCAGGCTGTCTCATGTGGACTGTACAGGTTTGGGCTCCAATCTGACCCCATAGACCAGAAAACTGCAGTTTGGGTAGAAACACACCTGATGGTCCGGAGCTGAGCGGGTCGTGCGTAATGAACCCGCGGATGAGAGGAACGGAGCATTTGATGGACTCACAGAGCAGACACACGTTTCCCTCCATGGTCATCACCACCACATGTTTTATGATGACAGGGGAGGTCAGGAAGTCCCGCGAGAAGCGTCACCAGGAGCGAGAACTCTGACAGAAAGTTCGTTTCCGGAGAGAAACTGGATCATATTTGATATCAAACAGAACCACACGGGGTCATCGAGCTCTCCTCTCTCTCTCTGGAAGTCTCTGTGAACCTGACTGTAAATGTCTCCTCAGAAGAGTTCAGGTGGAGACGGATCAGCAGCTGATGAGTGTTAATAAACGGGATCTATATAAAGTCTGAGCTGTTTGGATCAAAGTGTAGATGATGTAAACTTCTGTCACTGTCTCGGCTTTAACGCCTCTTTTACTTAAGTCAGACACAAAAAGTTCTACTATATATGTTTGTTTATTTATTTATTTATTTATTTATTTATTTATTTATTTGTTTATTTATTTATGTATTTATGTATTTATGTATTTATTTATTTATTTATTTATTTATTTATTTATTTATTGTGGTTTATTTTGGCTCTGAAAGGTGAGCACATAGAGGGGAAAGGCCCCACTGACACTGAGACATGGATCCACGCACCGTGGGGCTGCTGAGTTAATCCAGATTCTCCTCCCTCCTTTATTCCGTGCTGTTAATCTGAATAAATGTCCTGTTGAACATGTTACTGTCTCAGGTTGTTACTGTCTGCTCAGAGTGGAGCTTCAACAAACTGAGTCACTGATGTTACAAACTTCATGTCTTATTAAAGGGCTACGGAAACTCTCTGAGTGTGTCACCAGGGGCTTTTATTTTGAAGGAAAGAAACGGAAGTTTGGGACTTTGTGCCTCTGGAGGAAGCTCATTTTGCCCTGTAGCTTAGCCGTTAGCCTAGCTTAACCTGCTGGTCAGAAATGTTTACTGTGTGATTCAAACGTCTGCTGTTGGTGATTCATTTGTCAGTGAATGCTCATTTTTATTTTTTATTTCACTTTTGTTTTTTTTTTTGTTTTTTTGCACCAATGTCTTTGATCTGAAATGATCTGATCACTCATTTCCATCAGGAAGCTTCTTTTTTATGGAGGAAGCTCACGAATAACTTTAACTCGTGTTTTTAAGCTAAAAGTCGAGTCCTCAGCGTCTGATTTAGAGTTTTCTTGTGATCAAAGTTTGAATCTTTACAGAAACTTAAAATGAGTGTGATTTCTCTTTTGCTCCTCAAACAGTTTGATCCCAGACTGTATTATAAATAGACATAGTCTTTGTGATGTCACTCATCTGTTTCTGATGCAGAGTATTGAAGCTAATGGTCAGAGGAAGCGATAATGGAAATGTTGAATTTCAGAGGAGACTTCGTCACGACCTGCTACAGACCTGTCAGCCAATGAGCTGCGGCTCTGAACAAACTTATAATCTTAGTGTCACTGAAAATACTGTTAAATAAATCAATCAAAAAGCTCACAGTGAGCAGAGTAATGAGATCTGCAGACACAAGTCTCTCTCTTTTTTTTTACCCAGGCTGTAAATCTGTTAATGCTGTAAAAATCACCTTCTCAGACCTGGTGTGTGTGTGGTTTCCCGTCTTTCTGCAGCCGCAGGTGAAATAATAAGAGACACCCAGATATACACAGTATTTTATTTGTAGACGTGTAACAGCTCCTCACCAAACAGAAAGAAAAACATGTGACGGTAACATCAGGAGGCTGCAGAGGAACTGTAGGCGATGTGCATTAATCAGACCCATCTGTGTGTGACCGGGTTCAGTCTTTGAGAGAAATCCTGTGCTGCCTGCAGTATCCGTGCACAGCCCGTACTCTGACGCAGTGCATGTTAAAAAGCATGCAACACCTTCAATCAGGTTCAGTGACACACAGCCGACACGTTTCATCGTCTCCTTAAGTTACAAAGTAATGCCACAAACCGTGAGATAAAAACTGAAAACCCTCAGAAACCTTCAGGCGTACAAAAAGGTAAAAACTTGACTATTTACAAAATTCAAGTTGATTTTGTACAAAGTAAAAGTGCATCAAATGTTTGAAGCTGATCCTTTAAAGAGGCGTGAAGATCGCTCTGAGGAGATAAAGAGTCTCTGGAGGTGAAGCTCTGGAAACTTTGGTTCTTTTCTTTCTTAATAAATTATAACGAGCTGAATACGTGGCAGATAATACACTTTAAACACCTAATTCAGTATACAATATAGTCACTTTACATTTGTGGTAGCTCCTGGGTGGACGGTCACCCCTGAGGTTTTCCAAGTATTCAAAATTTAAGAGTTAAATAAATATACATCTGAAAGAGACAAAGGTGTGATTGGCTGACGCGCCTCGATCCGTGGCCTGAAACTCTCAGAGCAGATCATGAAACCTCCTCTGGTCGTGTTCAGACCGTCGTGGCTCCGGCCTGAAGCTGGAGGCGACACAGAGGGCGGCGGAGAGCAGAGACAAAAGAGGCCCTAATGTCGCAGCAGTGCAGGAATGCTAAGTGAGTGTGACAGTGCTGACTCGGGGTCAGGGGTCATGGCGTGGGACGGTCCAGTGCGCTGAGCGAGCCTCTCCTCAGCGCTCATGCAGAGCTGTCTTTGTGGAGCCACTGTGTTGTTAGGGAGCAGCGGGGGGGTGGGTTGGTCCCTGAGTGACGGGTCCCCTGTGGAAAAGGTGTCTGCTGGGGGGCCCTCAGCCTGCGTTACCGCTCCTCCGCCACCTTCCCGTTGGCTTCCTGCTCGTCTTCGTCCTTCCTCTTCTGCCTCCGGAAGAATCCGAGCTGGAGCACGGGTCAGGGACACGGTCCAGGTTTCACAGAGAGACAGAAACAGCAGAGGAAAAACTCCTGTTAGCTTCTGTAGCGTTAGCTTCTGTAGCGTTAGCTTCTGTAGCGTTAGCTTCTGTAGCGTTAGCCTCTGTAGTGTTAGCTTCTTTAGCTTTAGCTTTAGCTTCTGTAGCGTTAGCGTCTTTAGCTTTAAAGTTATAGTTTCAAAGAACGGGTACGGGCTGTGAGACCAACACATGAGCCATCCACCTGCATTTTGTCTGGTGGCCAGCAGGGGTCACACTTTGACATTAATGATTGAGTTTGTGTGTGTGGTCAGTGACTTCCTGTGATTTAAACGGATGATGATCTTCATCCAGTGTTTCTACTTTTTCAGGTTCATAAAAACAAACAGTCAAACTGAGCTTCAGCCTCTGTCTGTCGCTGCTTCATGATCAAAATCATTAACTTCCATAAAAACTGGGTTTGGTTGGTAAAGTTTGAAATACTCTGTCAGTTTTTAATACCCCTCAGTCACAAAAATACATTTTTATTTTTCATTGTATTAATTTAAGGAGAACAAACAAAACACAAACAAATCAAAGAGTAAAATCTGTTCATAAGTCATGTAAAGAAATTATAAATAACAAACAACTTATGAAATAAGCACAAGTCAATGTCAGCTGCTACTAAATTATTAAATGTGTTGTGCCTGCTTCTTTATTAACAGATGTGATTTCACACAGTACCACAAGGTGGCACCATTGTTCCACACCCTTTAAAACCATAAAAAGCCTAAAAAAAAAAGAGCTGAATAGATTTGATCTTAAACCGACTGTGGTCAAACTAAAGAGCTGAGGGGTCGTAGGAAGGGTCACAGAGCAGGCGCCCCCTGCTGGTCAGTTTGTGTCTTACCTTCCAAAGAGCCAGAATGAGCAGAGCCAGCAGTAAGAGTCCTCCCAGCGTGCTGCCGATGATGATCCAGACAGAGATCCTGTAATCGCCCTCCCTCCTGATCTCCACAACAATCTGATAAAAAAGAAGATTCAACGTTTGAATCAAGAAAATCTCACATTTCTAATGTTTGACCGTCTGTAAAAACTCCGAAGACGCAGCTTTGACAGGGATGGTTCAGACTTTACAGAGCGGAGAGGCCGGTCACTCTTTACTGAAGCTGAGACTGTGAAGCTCACAGTGGCACATTCAGAGACTTTCACCACAGATTTTAAATAAATTTACAGAATTAAAATGTGTCAGTCACTCAGACATTTGTCTGGAGGACGTCAGATGTTGGTCTTGAAGACAAATCAAAAGTTGGTTTGCCTAAAAAGTTCCAGTTAGTGGCAGTAAAGTATCTTTGCTCTGAGGCGTAAAAGAGACGCAGTCCCTGAGTGTTTGAGCAGTGTTTGAGCAGTGTTTGAGCAGTGTTTGAGCAGTGTTTGAGCAGTGTTTGAGCAGTGTTTGAGCAGTGTTTGAGCAGTGTTTGAGCAGTGTTTGAGCAGGCCAGTAGATGGCAGCAGAGAGCAGTTATTAGCTCAGACTTGAACACGATGTGCTGCTGGTCCTTTCGGTCCCTGAGCTCCACACAGCTCATGTGCTGAACCCTCCAGTCTGATCCTCTGCTGCTTCGCTGAGCCAGACTCTGCTCAGAGCGTGTGTGTGTGCTCAGTTAGAGCACACACACACACACACACACGCTCTTCTTCTATTAATACCATCATCATACACACTGTACTTAATCTTTCTCACCCCCTGTTTGATAAGTTTGATAAGACCAGAATGACCTCCTTCAGTCCAAAGTCTGAGTCTGAGTCTGTTCAGGTTAGTGAGGGTCTGAGCTCAGACCTGGACCAGCGTGGTGGACTCACGTGTCTGACCGGCCTCTCTTCGTGCAGGAACATCAGGCCGGAGGAGGGGAGCTCCACGGACGCGCTGGTTACCAGCTCCAGGATTTTAAACTTCAGCTGGAAAGGAAACGAAAACATGCTGAGAGTGTTTACAGCGTCTGACACGTCAGAGAGACGACGAAGCTTCCATCAGCAGAACGACAGAGAGATGAACAACACACACACACACACACACACACACACACACACACACACACACACACACACACACACACACACACACACACACACACACACACACACACACACACAGGCAGGCCTGAGGGACATACTCACTGCATGTAAGGTGTCTATCCGGAGCGCCCCTGTGATCCTGACGGCGATCTCTCTGTAGGACGCCACGTTGACCGTGCACTGGATGGGCAGAGTCAGGGTGTTGGATCGATTCTGTGACAAGAGAAAACAGATCCAGCCCTCAGGAACAAGCCCCCACAGATGGACCAAGTCTCTGGATGGTTTCTACTGTACCAGACGGGAGAAGCGTGAGAGGTCCTCGGGCGAGGCTCTGCTGTGCGCCACGTGCTGCGGCGGTAAACAGTGCGAACCGTCCCTCTGCAGGAGAAACATGTTTATTTACCGGCTCTGTGCAGAGGCTGCATGAACAAACCAGAGCTCTGCTCGTTCTGCAGAAACTCAACAACTCTCAAAGGAGCGTGCTCATCGGGACGGGAAAGGTACGAGGTCAAAAACACGTCAGGACACGAGACCGGGTCAAAGACAGGAAACGATGACAGGATCAGGATCAGAAATAACTGGGTCTAAAAGTGATGTTTGAGGTCGAAACAGTCTGAGTCTGAAACCAATCCTGATCAAATCCTGATCCTGATCCTGATCCTGCCATGAAACCATCCTGACATGTTTCCCCCACAGCGCCCCCTGATGGAGGACATGTTCCTTGGTGTGAAGCAGAGTTTGCTGATGTTGATGCAGCAGGTAACTCTGCAGAAACTGACCACTGATCACCTGGATCAGAGACACCTGAGGGACAGGTGAGCTGTGATTGGCTGTAAACACTTCATCACTTCATCACTCACCCGGTCGATGGAGAAGTCGTCGATCTGCAGCAGCTGGTTCCCATTTTTAGTCATTTCAGGGATCTCGATGTTCAGCTGCACGTCGCTGACAGGAAAGTAGCCCAGGTTCTGAATCTGAAGCACAAAAACGACGGTTATTTCCTCCTGAGTCTGTCCTCGCTGTGAGCTGAAGCTGCCGTCACGATGCTCATGGCGCTCACCTGGAACGTGAAGTTAAAAGGAGGTCCGATGACCCCGGGCTCCTCCAGCGACAGCTCGGATTTGATGTCATACCGCGTTGGATTGGAGTCCCTTAAAGACCAAACACAGAGAAGATGAGATTTCCTCCACGTCTGTGGTTTGAAAGCACAGGTGGTAAAGTGGACTGTGTGATGTCATAGGTAAAATATCTACTTCCTGTTTCACTGAGCATCGTCACTGAACATCATCACTGAGCATCGTCACTGAGCATCATCAATAAACATCATCACTGAACATCATCACTGATCATCATCACTGATCATGTGACTGAGCAGCTCTCTGACACCTCCTCATCACTCCTTCCAGTGTTTCTGCTCCTACGCTCCTAAACTCGCCTCCACAGCTTTAGACACTCTCATTGACTCATCGTTTGTTCAGGATCAGGAAAGTGACAAACCTGGTGAAGAGCAGGTCAGCTTCGTATTTCAGAGAGTAAAAGATGTCGTTGAAATTATCAGCCGTGCTCACTTCCTGTCCGTCACTGCAGAGGAAACCAGAGGCAACAGACGTGAACTGATAACTCAGCCTGAAAGCTCAGTTTCTCCTTTAGGCAGATCAAATTAACGAGGATGAAAATTATTCTTAGTGATTTGGATTAAACCAAAGGTCCCACCTTCCCGCCTCCAGGCTGATCCTGACGTGCTCCAGGACGACGGCCCGGCTGAACTCAAACTCCAGACGAAAGGTGACCTGAGACCAGGAGAACATCAGAGCTCAGTCTCATGATTCTCACACACACACACACACACACACACACACACACACACACACACACACACACACACACACACACACACACACACACACACACACACACACACACACACACACACTTGTGGTTGTACTCTGTCTTTTCTGCCTGTTTTCATGAACTGGAGGATTCTTGGTCGTGGACGCAGCAGAAACACGCTCACAGGAATGCTGGGTGCTGGGGCGGCGTGCGTGGGAGTGGGAGGAGCCAGTCGCTGTGATTTTCTGTGGCGTGGCATGAAGCTTCTCTTCTCCTGGGCTGGTGTGCTCTGCCAGCGTCCCAAACCACACTCTGCGTCCTTCATCCAGCTTTAATCTCGATGACTTGTTCCCCTGCTCTCCTGTTTCTCGCTGCAGACGAGTTTTTCATCGATGAGTAACAACAGGACGTTTTCAGGCCTCACTTTGTGGCGGCGGTGGTACAGTTTGCTGCACGTGTTCCTGTAGTTTACAGCGGTCAGAAAGAGTCAGGAAACTTCGGGCACAATCAGTCTGAGCCGCTCGGTGTTTGTCGAAGGCCTGAGAAACGCTGAGCGGCTCGGCGCCGTGGCTCTGAGTCACTCGGTGAGTTGGAGGAGTGAGCAGAGTCCTGTTGGCTCAGATATCAGGGAGCATTACAGAGAAACATCACCTCAGAGATCACCACTGTCTGCCATCATGGCGGGAGGTGTCCTGACCTTTCTGAATCTCCTTCATCAGTTCGTTTCCTCAGCTCTGCGTCAGCACAGAGACGGAGCGGCTCAGACATCAGGGAGGATCAGGAGTGATGGGCTTTCTCTTTAAAGGCTTTTACTGTGAGGTACCATCAGTGTCATCCCCTTCAGAGTTTACTCACAGATCTCCTCCTGGAAAATAAAACTTGCTGCTTCGCTTTGAGACTCACTGGAAAGTGCCAGCGTGCCATAAATAAGGCTGACGTTAAAAGCCTGAGGAGAGCTCAGAGAGCGCAGAGTTAGAGGTGAGAATCAGGAGCAGATGAGAGGAAAACCTGATGCTCTGAGCTGGAGCAGGACAAACTCTTCTTAATGTCACTGAGAAGGAAACAACACGACCTCAAACACACCAGATGCTGCTGGATCTCACAGCCTCCAGGACACGGCGGTGAAACGAGAACAGGTTTCTTTTCCAGGTAGAGGATGCTAACTGAAGCTGAGCCATCAGGAGACTCCTTCACAAAGTGTAGAGTCAGTGAGCGCAGCCTGAGCGACGCAGCGGCCTGAGCGACGCAGCGGCCTGAGCGACGCAGCGGCCTGAGCGACGCAGCGGCCTGAGCGACGCAGCGGCCTGAGCGACGCAGCGGCCTGAGCGACGCAGCGGCCTGAGCGACGCAGCGGCCTGGGCGACGCAGCGGCCTGAGCGACGCAGCGGCCTGAGCGACGCAGCGGCCTGAGCGACGCAGCGGCCTGAGCGACACAGCGGCCTGAGCAGTATTTTCACACGATGCTCCAGTGTTTTAGAAAACCTCTTCTTCACCTGCTGTCTCTTTAAGGCTCCCTGCTCATCTCACCCTTCCCTCTGATTGGCCAGCCCTGAGGAGCAGTGGGCAGACCTTGGTGTTTGAGGCCCGCCCCTCAGACGTGTCATGGGTCAGTTGGGGTGACCTCAGTGTTTCAGCAGGTCTCCTGAAGACCTCGTGCTGGTTTTAAGAAGGATGGTTTTGATTGGTCCACAGACTCAGGGATTCTGACAACGTGTGAACATGTGGAGGTCTGACAATCTGCACATGCTCAGTCTGAACATCCAGGATTATTCTTTAGGTAATTATTAGTTTATATCCAATGAACCTCACTGTGACTGTCATACACGGAGCTGCCTGCTCCTCTGATGCTCTGAGGTCACGTCTGAACCGTGGGCTCACTCTGGAAAGAGTTTGGGTTCAGAGGACGGAGAGGAGAGGAGGATCCTCCATCAGATAAAATAAATCACACAACCTGGAAGCTGTTTGTGGATCAAATAAAATCACTGACACTTGTTTTTAATGCTGTGTTTGGCTCACTGCCCCCTGAGGTGCTTTTCTTTCTCTAAACCTCTGAGTGTGTTCAGTTATTTCTGCCTGAGGTTGGGTCAGTCCGTCTGAAGCGTAGGCGTGCAGGTTCATGACATTTCTGTTTCAGCGTGATTGTTTCAGGAATGTTAGAAAAATCCAAAGTCAAGCAGCAGATTGTAGTTTTCTGTTTTTTCCTGGAGGCTAAAGTGTTTTTCACCGACCTCTCTTCTTTTTGTTTGTGTGACTCAAACCCTGAGTCTGGGACAGCGCGGGGCTCGAGGCGTCCTCAGTGAACAGAGGGTCAATGATCTGAGTCAGTTAAACCCTGGAGCTGGAGCTGAGGGTTGGTCACAGAGCTCCACGTGTTGTTTTTGTCTGTCAGACCCCGTCCTGTTTCTGGCTGAGGCGTTTTACTCATGGTGGTCATAAAGTCTGACACAGAAGGACTCGGTCCAGTGTCGGAGCTATAAACTTGGACGTCCACTGACAGAGAAGAGGGAAATCCCAGACCAGAACTAAACCGGGCTCCCCTGGCTGCTCTGTGGGTCTAAGATTAACCATTGTGGTCTGTCGTGGTCATCTAAAGACTACAGCCTCAGTTTTGGGGCCTTGTGGTCCAGTATGGCCTGTGTGGATCTGTTCTGGCTCAGAGACGAGTCCAGGTCGTGGGACCTGTCCAGGTTTTGATTTCTGAGCAAACATCTGAACTGATCCTGATCCTGTTTGAGGAAAACTGAGAGGAAAGTGACAGATTTCTCCACGGTTGGACGGATCAGCTTTCTGCTTCGTGTTGGTGAGAGCAGTGAAGACACGAACATCCTCCGTCAAACGTTTGGTCGCCTCGGCTTTAAAAACCGAAGGTGAAAACTTCAGGAACAAATCGTCAAACACCAGAAGGAAACGGCTCTGCAGAAATCACTGCTTAACATCCTGATTCCCACCAACACAACAACACAAAGTCAGCTTTATCAGGTTTTTAACTAAATGATCTAAAAATAATTATTCAGCAGAGTCCAAATCCCCAGCAGATCCTTCACACCTGGTCTTACCTGAGACTTGGCCCTCATGAACGGAGCGCTCACGTTACAGATCTTCTCGCTCCTCAGTCTGTCCTTCATGAAGCAGTCGATCCTGGTGTCAGAGTTGTCCTGGATCAGACGGATTAAAAGGATCACACGGATTAAAGCAGAGGTTGTTGACTTCAGCGTTTATCGTATCCGCTGTCGGCGCCATGACTCAGTGACCACGTACCTTGACCACGAGGCTGGAGAAGCTCAGGTTGGGCGTGTAGGAGATGTTCAGCCGAGCGTTGTAGGCGTTTTCTCCTTTGTTCTCCAGCCGGACGTCCACCACCATCCTCCTCCTTTGGGCCTCCATGACCCGCAGAGATCCCTCAGAACCGGGCTCACCCAACTGCCGGCAGAAAGCCCCACGAGACGGTACAGGCTGCCTGCAGAAGATACTGAGGGAGGAAAAGAGGTGTGTGAGTGTGAGAAACAAGATTTGATAGGTTCATGATCAGAAGGACCCGTTGCTCTGACCCGTTACTCTGACCCGTTAGTCTGACCCGTTACTCTGACCCGTTAGTCTGACCCGTTACTCTGACCATTCACTCTGACCCGTTACTCTGACCATTACTCTGACCCGTTACTATGACCCGTTACTCTGACCCATTACTCTGACCCGTTACTCTGACCCGTTACTCTGACCCGTTACTCTGACCCTTACTCTGACCCGTTACTCTGACACCTTACTCTGACTCGTTAGTCTGACCCTTTACTCTGACCCGTTACTCTGACCCGTTAGTCTGACCCGTTACTCTGACCATTCACTCTGACCCGTTACTCTGACCATTACTCTGACCCGTTACTCTGACCCGTTACTCTGACCCTTACTCTGACCCGTTACTCTGACACCTTACTCTGACTCGTTAGTCTGACCCTTACTCTGAGGTCAGGTTGTTCATGCTCTGCAGAGCCAGGTCAGGAGTGCAGCAGTGTGTGCAGCAGTGTGTGCAGCAGTGTGTGCAGCAGTGTGTGCAGCAGTGTGTGCAGCGGTGTGTGGTATGGTGTGTGCAGCAGTGTGTGCAGCAGTGTATGGTATGGTGTGTGCAGCAGTGTGTGCAGCAGTGTGTGCAGCAGTATGTGCAGCAGAGTGTGCAGCAGTGTGTGCAGCAGTGTGTGCAGCAGTGTGTGCAGCAGTGTGTGCAGCAGTGTGTGCAGTAGTGTGTGCAGCAGTGTGTGTACCTACCTTGGGGTCATCAGGTCGTTCATGCTCTGCAGAGCCAGGTCAGGCGTGCAGCAGTGTGTGCAGCAGTGTGTGCAGCAGTGTGTGCAGCAGTGTGTGCAGCAGTGTGTGCAGCGTTGTGTACCTACCTTGGGGTCATCAGGTCGTTCATGCTCTGCAGAGCCAGGTCAGGCGTGCAGCAGTGTGTGCAGCAGTGTGTGCAGCGTTGTGTACCTACCTTGGGGTCATCAGGTCGTTCATGCTCTGCAGAGCCAGGTCAGGCGTGCAGCAGTGTGTGCAGCAGTGTGTGCAGCGTTGTGTACCTACCTTGGGGTCATCAGGTCGTTCATGCTCTGCAGAGCCAGGTCCGGCGTGCAGCGGTCGTCCTCGTCGCAGCCGTTCCAGAAAGGCAGCTGATCAGGGAGAAACTCTGGTTCAGACTCAGACTCTGAGGATTTTAACAAACCAACTCAAAGTCATCGATCGTTTCTCACCTCCATCCTGAGAACAGTGGGCCAGCTGTCATCCAGGACTGGTTCCTGATCTGGATCCTGTAGTCCCACTTGAACAGAAAACACTATGGGCCGAGCGTAGTCCGTGGTCTCCTGTTGGAGAACATTAATCCAGAGATTAGCTCCTGGATTGACGGGTTTATCCCATCACGGCACTTTATCGACGGCAGTCAAATATTTCTTGTATTTAAAAGTGGTGGTGGAGTTTGGGCGCTGCAGAAAAGCCCAGAACATGTCGTCATGGTCTCAGTCTGAACGCAGCAGGCGCTGCTGTGGTGGACCAGAGCCCATCATGAGGATTTCAGACTCTTTGGGTCAGATCGGAGAAATTCCTGCTCATATTCAACATGTTTTAAAAACAATGAAGCGTCTGAAACAGCGTTTCAATCCTTAAATTCAGCTTCATAAAATGCACCTTTAATCTCTCAGCGTCTCCCCCACATGAAGAAATAATTAACGGGGACTCTAAGTTCAGGCCTTCGTTAGTTAACGAACCTTGAAGCCAGTTTACTGATGCTCTGGACAGTCCACTCACCATGACGTGGAAGTAGATGTGCTCACAGATCTCCTCTCCAGGAAGCAGGGTCCGGTTCTGGGGCTGCAGCTTGCTCGGGTCGTCCAGAACAGCCCGAGGGTTGAACCTCCTCTCCGCGATGGAGACGTTGAATTTGATCCCTGACGGTTCAGAGAACGAGGGGAGAAATGAGACTTTAAGAGGAGTTATAAAAGATCATCCCACTGACGGACTCTGATCCTCTGACTTTGACCCGTCTAAGCTGAATGATGAATGGCGGCAGACCGGCCACGGTGAATGACATCACTGTGGCGGTGCAATGGGATATGACCGTGAACATATGACGGATGTGTGACCAACATACAGAAGAGTCCAAACCCTCTGAGCTCAGAGCTGAGTCCGGTCCCAACCACACGGTTTGAGAGCGTTTCCATCGGCTGCTTTGTGTTTTCACAGCGTGAGGAAAAAATGACCAGAGCTGGACGGACGCTGCGGCGTGTTCTGGGTCAGCGAGAGACTCTGACAGTCGGAGAAACCTCAGAGGTTTATGAACAAAGATCTGGAGGTTTTTCTCCTCCTCTCACCGCTGTCCAGCTTTTACAGATCGGTCTTTCCTTTAGTTGATCAGAGATAAAATATTTATGCTACAGCATTTTTTAGACATTCATCATCATCAAATCTCTTCTTTAGAGAATCAAGTTCACCTTTTGGCTCTTCCAGTTCACACAAACCTGAAACTGTAAATACACATTTCTTTATCAACAACACTATCTCCAGCGTTTCAGACAAAAGCTCCATTTTTCAGCAATCGACCACAGCGAGCTCACAAACACCAGCACATCTGCTCCACATTACCAGGCAGACACGACAACCAGAGGAGAACCAAATAAACATGCTGCGCTGTGTGAAGCCCAGGCAGACCAGATACCCCCCTGCCCAGACCAGATACCCCCCTGCCCAGACCAGATACCTCCCTGCCCCAGACCAGATACCCCCCTGCCCAGACCAGATACCCCCCTGCCCAGACCAGATACCCCCCTGACCCAGACCTGATACCTCCCTGACCCAGACCTGATACCTCCCTGCCCCAGACCAGATACCTCCCTGCCCCAGACCAGATACCCCCCTGCCCCAGACCAGATACCTCCCTGCCCAGACCAGATACCCCCCTGACCCAGACCAGATACCTCCCTGCCCCAGACCAGATACCCCCCTGCCCCAGACCAGATACCTCCCTGCCCAGACCAGATACCCCCCTGACCCAGACCAGATACCTCCCTGCCCCAGACCAGATACCCCCCTGCCCCAGACCAGATACCTCCCTGCCCAGACCAGATACCCCCCTGACCCAGACCAGATACCTCCCTGCCTAGACCAGATACCTCCCTGACCCAGACCAGATACCCCCCTGCCCCAGACCAGATACCTCCCTGCCCCAGACCAGATACCTCCCTGCCCAAGACCTGATACCTCCCTGCCCCAGACCAGGTACCTCCCTGCCCCAGACCAGATACCTCCCTGCGTCTTCCCTCTCTGCTCTGACACGTCGCACTGATCTGATAAAGATGTCAGAGGGTAGAGATGGTTAAACTGGAACACGCTCCATGAACCCTCGCTTCCTCCCTCCAGCTCACGGTGAAACCCGACCTCGTCATCACGTCTCCTCTGACAAATTGTGAGCAGAGGAACCCCGTGGCGCTCTGCGGGTGGGCTGTTATCATCCATGGGAGGGGTTCAGCTCTGTGTGAGCTTTCAGCGCCTTCAAACAATGAGAATCGACTCATTTCTCCTCAAACAAAACAGAAATGAAACCACTGAGGCTTTTCAAACAGCACTCAGGGTTAGGGTTAGGTTAAGGAATGTCTGATAGCAACTCTAAGGCTAGCGTGAGGCTAACGTAAGGCTTACATTAGCCCACAGTGTGGCTAATAAGAGGCTAACGAGTGGCTAACATAAGGCAAACTTGAGGAGAATGTGTGGCTAACTTGAGGCTAACAAGTGGCTACCATGAGGCTTACCTGAGGCAAATGAGAGGCTAATGTGTGGGTAAAGTGTGGCTAATGTGAGGCTATTATGAGGCTAAAGTAAGGCCAACATGCGGCTGAGGCTAATGTTTGGGCAAAATGTGACTAATGTTAGGCTAACGTAAGGCTAACATGAGGCTAACGTGTAGCTAATGTGTGGGTAAAGTGTGGCTAATGTGAGGCTATTATGAGGCTAAAGTAAGGCCAACATGCGGCTGAGGCTAATGTTTGGGCAAAATGTGACTAATGTTAGGCTAACGTAAGGCTAACATGAGGCTAACGTGTAGCTAATGTGTGGGTAAAGTGTGGCTAAAGTGTGGCTGATATGAGGCTTACATGAGGCTAACCTCAGGCTAACCTGAAGCTAACGTGTAGCTGAAGTGTGGGTAAAGTGAGGCTAACATGAGTCTTACGTAAGGCTAATGTGAGGCTAACATAAGGCTAACATGAGACTAATATGAGGCTAATATGAGGCTAACGTGAGTCTTATGTAAGGCTAACATAAGGCTAACATAAGGCTAACATGAGGCTAACATAAGGCTAACATAAGGCTAACATGAGGCTAACCTCAGGCTAACATAAGGCTAACGTAAGGCCAACGTAAGGCTAACATGAGGCTAACATAAGGCTAATGTGAGGCTAACCTCAGGCTAACATAAGGCTAACATGAGGCTAACATAAGGCTAATGTAAGGCTAACGTGGAGCGTCTGCGTGGAGCCAGGAGCATTAGCTCTGTCACAGAGACGCAGTGAGGTCAGGATGGTGGACTGCTCGTAAAGAAACATTTGTCTGTGGCGCGGCTCTGAACGAAGGAGCTCTGACAGTTTTTATGAGAAGCCACGCGCTGAAAGTCGACTGGAGCCATGAAATGAAGGATATATATGTTCAGAGAGATGAAGAGCCTTTCTCACTTCAAACCAGCCAAGTCTCATTCCCTCATTCATCCAAACTCAGAGCGTTACTGACCTACATCCAACAGATCCAAAAGTTCTGCTCAAACAAAACTCAAACTTTATACTTCCAGTTTGAAAACACAGCTTGTTTCTTTAAATACAACAAATGAGCGTTCTGCAGTGAGTTGAACACACATTTAGATGAACTCTGGTTTCATAACCATTTGGAGCAAACGGTTAAACTCTGGTGAAGACGAGCAGAGGATCTCAGAAACCTAACTGACATGCCTCCAAAGCTGTGGGTTATTTTTCTGGCTCACCGACTTCCTGTGTGGGAGGGATGGCCGTCCTGGCGGTGACGTTGAAACACACAATGGCTGACATGCAGGTCACGTCTTTGCCCCCTCGCTGACAGTCCTTCACGAAGACGTTGACCTTCCTGGGCTCGAATCTGACGCTGGTGTAAATACGGACGACGCTCTGTGACCTGTGAGGGCGGGAAGGTGTTAAAAGCAGAGGCTCAAAGATGTTTCTGGAAAAGTGATTGTTCCTCAAAGCATGTTTAAAACCATAATTACATGAGGAATCAGAGGGATGAGTGCTCTAACAGACAAACAGCATGAAACGTCTTTAATATCTGGATAAACGTCTCTGAGAGAAACACGAACCAGAGGAGAACAGCAGCACCCAGAGAGCCCACTGCCAGGTCCACCAGGCCGTCACCGTTCATGTCCATGGTGCCGTGGATGCTGCGGCCAAAGTACTGCAGGCCAGGAGCCAGATCTGCTGCTGCTATTCTCTGAGACAGGCCAGAGGAAATGTGAGCTCAGCAGGACCCATGAAACCAGTTTACAGGCTGACAAGTTATAAAACAATGAGTGGTTAAAACTCTCAGACCAGAGAACTACAGGATCCTGAAGGATCTCCCTGTCTGTCTGTCTGTCTGTCTGTCTGTCTGTCTGTCTGTCTGCCTGTCTGCCTGTCTGTCTGTCTGTCTGTCTGTCTGTCTGTCTGTCTGTCTGCCTGTCTGTCTGTCTGTCTGCCTGTCTGCCTGTCTGTCTGTCTGTCTGTTTGTCTGTCTGTCTGTCTGTCTGTCTTCCTGTCTGCCTGTCTGTCTGTCTGTCAGTCTGTCTGTCTGTCTGTCTGCCTGTCTGCCTGTCTGTCTGTCTGTCTGTCCTCCTCTTGTCTGAACCCACAGACTGTCTGTAGCTGACCTCTGACTGGTGTTAACCCCTTAAACCAGGAGCTCTGATCTGTTTTTGGAGAGTTTGGTCTGACAGCAGATTCTCTTTATCGTCACTAAAGAAAAGTCAGAGTCAACCTGGGAGTGGTCTCCTCAGATGAGGAGTGTATGTTGTGCCTCAGATGAGGAGTGTATGTTGTGCCTCAGATGAGGAGTGTATGTTGTGCCTCAGATGAGGAGTGTATGTTGTGCCTCAGATGAGGAGTGTACGTTGGCCTCAGATGAAGAGTGTATGTTGGGCTAACGACCCACAGTGGCAGGTTTGTGTGATTATAATTAGAAAAAGGAAAAAACATTTAAACCCTCTGTCTCTGGCTGGTCTCTAACCTGTTTGTATTTGCGCAGTATTCTGTTGTGCTGGCTGAAGAAAACATAAACGGCTCCTTTGTGGTCGTCCTCCAGCGGGGCCCCCACCACCAGGTCGTTGAAGCCGTCCCCGTTCAGATCAGGGACGGGGGCCAGCGAGGAGCCAAAGCGAGCGTTCTGACCTCCGTTAAGGATTTCCAACGAGCCCTCGAGGATGAACCGGTTCTGGGACAGAAGGAGAGGAAATACTGTTTCTCGATCCAGGATGTTCATTCATGTGAGTCTGCTCCTCAACAGTTCAGTTTGTATGTTAACGTGAAATAAAAGAGTCAGAGCATCTTTTTCAGCATCAGTGGCGACTGTGAGATCAGTGTCAGAAAACGACTTTAATTCATCAACTTGAAAACAAGGAAATCCTGAAAGTGACTCCTCCACATGACGTCACAAACACGTCTGAAACTGGCCGTGCTGCTGAACACCTGAGAGGAGAGTGGGTCAGGTGGAGAGTGGGTCAGGTGGAGAGTGGGTCAGGTGGTGAGTGTGTCAGGTGGAGAGTGGGTCAGGTGGCGAGTGGGTCAGGTGGAGAGTGGGTCAGGTGGAGAGTGGGTCAGGTGGAGAGTGGGTCAGGTGGCGAGTGGGTCAGGTGGTGAGTGTGTCAGGTGGAGAGTGGGTCAGGTGGCGAGTGGGTCAGGTGGAGAGTGGGTCAGGTGGAGAGTGTGTCAGGTGGAGAGTGGGTCAGGTGGAGAGTGTGTCAGGTGGAGAGTGGGTCAGGTGGAGAGTGGGTCAGGTGGCGAGTGGGTCAGGTGGAGAGTGGGTCAGGTGGAGAGTGTGTCAGGTGGAGAGTGGGTCAGGTGGAGAGTGTGTCAGGTGGAGAGTGGGTCAGGTGGAGAGTGGGTCAGGTGGAGAGTGGGTCAGGTGGAGAGTGGGTCAGGTGGAGAGTGGGTCAGGTGGAGAGTGGGTCAGGTGGAGAGTGGGTCAGGTGGTGAGTGGGTCAGGTGGAGAGTGGGTCAGGTGGAGAGTGGGTCAGGTGGTGAGTGGGTCAGGTGGTGAGTGTGTCAGGTAGAGAGTTGGTCAGGTGGAGAGTGGGTCAGGTGGAGAGTGGGTCAGGTGGTGGGTGGGGAGTGAGTCAGGTGGAGAGTGGGTCAGGTGGAGATCGGGTCAGGTGGAGAGTGGGTCTTGGTGAGTAGGTCAGGTGGAGAGTGGGTCAGGTGGAGAGTGGGTCTTGATGAGTAGGTGAGGTGGAGAGTGGGTCAGGTGGAGAGTGGGTCAGGTGGAGAGTGGGTCAGGTGGAGGGTGGGTCTTGATGAGTAGGTGAGGTGGAGAGTGGGTCAGGTGGAGATCGGGTCAGGTGGAGAGTGGGTCAGGTGGAGAGTGGTTCAGGTGGAGAGTAGGTCAGGTGGAGAGTGGTTCAGGTGGAGAGTGGGTCAGATGGCGAGCGTCAAACCATGAGGAGATCAGGAACAGATCCTAGGACCAGCAGGATGAATCGTCACCAACACCAGCAAAGATCAAACATATGTGAAGAGAAAAAGGCTCAGGAATCCCACAGAGGCCACAGACACCTGCTACTTCTGCCTGAATGTGCTCATCAGGTATCAGGTATAAACTGTGTCTGATAAAGTGCCTGAAGAGAAACCAGAGCCTGACTTTTCCTCACAGCGTCTCTGCAGATGCCACACGTCTTTTCCTGGAGTCCATTTTACAGCCATGACCTCCTCCAATAATCCGTCCCCGTGTATTTAGACGTCTCCTGACAGGAACAGGAAGTGGTTGTTGCCCTCCGTCCAGCTGGGTTTGTTTTTCCACTTCCCTCCACCGTCTCCTGATAACTCATCATGGTGCCATTTATTTTTCAGGAGAAACTGTAACAAATACAACTTCCTCTTTTCTTCCCTCTTATCAAACTCACAGATAACGTTTGGATCAGTTCCTGGGTTTTAATCCTCTGACTCAAATATCTGGAACATCTGGACCCAAAACGTCAGGAACTTTACCTCTGGGTCGTAAAAAGACCTGAAGAGCGCCGTAAAGCCTCAGAGTATTTAACTGAGCTCCTATTCTTAGCAAATGTAAAGTCAGATGGAAAAAATCCATGTCCTTGAAAGCAACCACCCGCCTGGAAAACATTTCAAAGACGGCAATCGGACACAACGGAGCCAAATACTTGAGTCCATCAGCAGCCATGCGTGTCATTGCTCCACGAGGCATCCAGGCCCGTCGTATAACTCAGCGTGGACAGGAAACATGAGATCAGGCGTTTTTCTGGTGAATAATTGGTCAGGGAGTTGATTTAGAAAGGTAGCTTTGACTTTCCAGCTACCTGATGTGTGTGTGAGAGGCAGAGCGGGAGGTGGGAGCAGAAATACATCCAGGGTGTTTAAATCTGAAACATATGGTCGGCGAGGAGGCCAGAGAGGGACACAGCAGTCTGCAGGGGCTCAGCGCACGTTTCTACTGGAAATACTTTCTGAGAGAGAGGAATGTTATTTTCAGCAGACGATAGACTTTACTCTGCTTTTCACTCATGGTCATCATCATCTCCTCTGGGTTCAGTCTCTGCTCTATGCTGTTTCTCTTATTTATCATTTACACCATCCCTCCTCTAAGTTCAGTCACTCCTCTTTGCTATCTGTTTCTCTTATTTATTTATCGTTTAAATAATCCCTCCTTTAAGTTCAGTCTCTGCTCTCTGTCATTTGTTACTGCGTGCTGTTTCTGGGAAAGGGAAGTTGTGTATGTGTTTGTTAAATAAAATCTTTTTTTTTAGTTTCAAATAGATTTTTTTAGAATTCATATTTAAGTTAGAAGTTGTATTTTCTCTGTATGCTCTGTCAGTAGTTTACTTTAAAGACGGTAATGAGGCTTTTATTTTGAAAATCAAAAACACCTGTCACCCGTTTTAAAAGTCACGTCTTTCTTTAAATTGATAATAATTTTATTTCTGTGATTGTAATTGATTAGTCAATGTTATTTGTATGGTGTGCATGCTAACTGGTGAATTATGTTTCCAATGGTGGATAAAGAGGAAAAGCTTCAGAGTTTAAGGAGCAGAAACAACCTGTGTGTGCAAATGACAATTTGATGATTTGTGATTGACCTCAAAGGAAACAGCTGCTAATTTTAACCAATCAACAGGATCATTTACTTAAAATGAATAAAGTGGAAACAGAGAGGCTATTGTTACATGTATGAGTAAACAATAAAAACATTTAAATCTGATTTAAATCAGTATTTTTGTTGAGATTCTGAGTCGTTAATTTCCAGCTGACTCCACATTTCCCTGATTTGATCCACGCTGCAAACTAAAGTACGACCTGGTAGTTTCTGCACAGTCAATAAAAAGCCTTTCTGCACCTTCTCCTGGAGTTAATAGTATCACATTATGGATGAATAATATTCCCTTTGGCCACGGTGACACATTTTTGAAGCGGTATCCGCCCTTAAACTGTTTTCCAGAGCGCCGTGCAGCATCTCCAGCAACACCTGAGTCAACCGCGGGGCCGTGATGGATTTCCCTCCACGCGCGGCCGAGCAGCCTCACTGACGGACGTTTTACAGGGATTCCTTTCTGTTTGTGTTTGGTTTTCAGATGTTTCGCTTGGCCGTCCACCTGAGATGAAGCAGATTTTAAAGACGCTGCCTGCTTGGTCGATTCGAAACAGCTGAAGAAATGAATTACTCCGATGAGCAGGTCTGGACCAGCAGGAAGTTTCCCCCATTAGAGAAAGTTCTCGCCTCCTAATGTGGCGCTGGAAACGGGTTTGGAAGGAGCAGAATACTTTCCTGCTGAGCTCATCGGGTCTGCAGGCTGGCACGGCACAGTCCTGTTTCTGATCTGCACCGTGGATCTGGACGGGGTCGCGTGTCAGGCCTCTGTCTGCGGGGCGCCGGGCGCTGGCCGTGGAGCTGGAATGCAGCAGGGTCTGGTTTGGTTTGGTGAGTGTTACCGGACACGTCTGGTGAGGTGTGCTGGAAGTTACTGGGTCTCACTGGAGTTTAACCAGGTGCTGACCCAGTTCTGAGGATTGATTGATCCCTGTGTGAGGTTGGTCTGGATTAAACTCACCTGCTCCGTCACTCTGTAGATGTAGACCTTTCCCTTCTCCATGCCTCCGCTGAAGAACATGGGCGCCGCCACCAACAGGTTGTCAGTGACGCCGTCGCCGTCGATGTCCAGAGGAGCGATCTCACTGCCGTAGTAAGAGCCGATCTGCAAAAGACACGCACGCAAATTATTTAAAACGACTCAATCCTTAGAAAACAACGGCGTGCTGGGGCTGACGCTCTGGGCGGCGTGCTGAGCCAGACGCTGTTTGGTTTCCTGGTTTACTGATTACGACCAGAACGCCGTTTGAGCAGGAAGATCAGAGCTCGGTTAGAGTCCTGAAGCTTTGTGAATGCTCAGACTGTGAGAGCTACACACACACACACACACACACACACACACACACACACACACACACACACACACACACACACACACACACTGGGCTGAATGAACATCATTTATTGGTCTCAGATCAGAAACATCTGCCAATAAAACGACTCTTTTCTCAGGAATCGTAAGATGAAGAAAGTTTTCTGACAGGAACATCTGACGGAGACGCTGAAGCTGCTGCAGGATCCTTCAGGCCGCGGCCTGTGAAGAGCTGCCAGCCATGAGTGTAACAGTCATTAACACACACACAGTCACGTCCCCTCGGAGCGACAGATATTTTTAAACTTGATGTGACTCAGACGGTCGATAAAAAGTTCAGACAGATTCTTTGTGGAGAACTCGAGGATCCAAAGTTTCAGATTATGATAAATCAAAGTTTACGACACAAATCAAACATGAGATTTCTCTGTCACTGACAGTCAGAGCAGGATGGGATTAATATGTGTGTGTGTGTGTGTGTGTGTGTGTGTGTGTGTGTGTGTGTGTGTGTGTGTGTGTGTGTGTGTGTGTGTGTGTGTGTGTGTGTGCTGATGAAAATCAGCCTTTTATTTTTGATCACAGTGCAACAGGAAACCTTCAGCCTCAGTCTAAGACGTTTCATTTCAGCTGCAGTCTGTTTCAGAGCCTCAAACCCCCTGCTCTCTGATTGGCCAGGCCTGTGATGGGCGGGGCTATGAGCTGACCTTGGCTCACACCAACAGACACGTTTGAAGAGCGAAGCGTCCGTACCTGCTGTCCTTTGAGCGAGTGCAGGATGGCCAGGTGTCCAGAGTTGCTCAGAGTGAAGACGATGGCTTTGCCCGTGTGGTTGAACCGTGGAGCTCCCGCTACGAGAAGGCGACCGCTCCTGGCTGACACCACGGACGTCACGGTGTAACCTGGTCATGTCAAACACACACACACACACACACACACACACACACACACACACACACACACACACACACACACACACACATTGAACGGATGTGTCTGTAGATGAGGTGTTAGCATTGCTTCAGGCTGAATCCATGAGGATGACCTGTGTGGTGGAGGAAATGTAAAACGCTGTAACTGAGGAGCTATCTTCACGTACGCAGCGCTGAATATTCTTATTTCTCAGGTTTCTCATGTTTCTCAGGTTTCTCCTTCCAAGTCTTTGATTTCATCCTCTCTGTGTAAAGTTTCCACTTTCTCCCTGTGTACTTTTCCACCCTCAGCTCTTGTCTCATCCCCTCTTTTTCCCAGCTTTAGCTCTCTGCCTGCCCGCTCCACCTCATATTACTGAGTCTAGATCAGCGTCCACTGGCAGCCTGTTGGATAAGCTCAGGGAGAAACCGCTGATGGTGAAAGCAGAGGTCTGTGGTCTCGCAGTGAGAAGGGGCTGGATGTGATGGGAAGGGATGGAGCAGAGGGTACACTCTGTAACGACGGGCAGCAGCGAGGAGGACGGTGTTAAACCACGTCTCCTCCAACACATGAACGTGTGAATCCAAACCAGCTGCTGGTCCACCAGCTGCTGGTCCACCAGCAGCTGGTCCACCAGCAGCTGGTCCACCAGCAGCTGGTCCACCAGCAGCTGGTCCACCAGCAGCTGGTCCACCAGCAGCTGGTCCACCAGCAGCTGGTCCACCAGCAGCTGGTCCACCAGCAGCTGGTGGACTGAAACGTTTCTGACTACGCTTTATCCATGCTCACCCAGGTAGGCCCCGTGGTTCTTCAGCTCCTCAGGGAACTCCTGTGCATAGGCAGACTTTGGAGGGACCACCTTCCCTTGACGGGTTTCCTTCAGCACCGCTCCGTTCCAGTCATAGGCACCAACAGCCCCCACCAGGACCCCGTCCTAAAGGAGGAGCATTAGAGTTAGACTGGACAGAAACAACAGCCATGGACCTGGTCTGAGACTGAACATGCAGTCATGGACAGGAGAGAAAATTCAGAGCAGGAACTTTTTCCAAAACACCGATCAGAGGAGGATGGATGGACTGGAAAAGGATGAGAGAAAGTCGACAGGATCTCAAAGAACCACAGGGTCCAACCAAGATCCGAGGAGACCATCTCTGAACCACTACACGTCCAACACATCCAACAGTACGGCTCACCAGATCAAGAGGCCAGTGAGTCTGTGACACAGCTTTAAAGTTGGAGTTTCCAGAAAGTTTAAAACTTCAGATGCAGATAAAAAGTTTTTTCATCTGCAGAAACTAAATCTGCTATTTTCACGTTAACAAACCAACGCGTGTGTCACAGTCACAGCTCCCTGAACGACCAATCAGGTCTCTGAGTGTTTTTAACCCCCCCCCCCAGCAAAGAAACAAACCAGCAAGTGTTATAAGCTGCAGACACAGGGGAGAGGCGGGAGAGGCGGGAGACAGGGGAGAGGGGGGGAGATGGGGGGAGAGGGGGGGCTTTCTGTGCTCCATGGCTCACCGTCCTGTGTATCAGTGACACCATAATTACAGGGTTCCTCTGCTTAACGAGAGCAGTTCCTCTCCTGCTCTCGATTTGCAGAAACACATTTTCCAGTTTGAGCTCGCGCTGGACGCCGTTCAGCTCCGGAGAGATGGAACTGCGTGCTCACCCCGCTCGCACGGCGTCACTCTCTGACAGCGGCGTATGCCAGTGTGGTCGGCTCTGTTATGGTCCGAACGGTCTCCATGGCGAATGAGTGAAACCCCAAAACAGTTCAATGTTCAAACCATCGACCCATTTCTCCTCCGGAGGCAGGAAGACGGTCCCAGCTCAGGCTGAGGGAGGGGGTCTGGGTTTCCAGAAACACGTTTATATAAGAAGATACCTCAACGAGGAAACGAGGCTGGAGACACAGAGAAACGTTGGTTTGATCAGATCTGGAGCTGATCTCTTCACAAACTGTTCAGTGTGTTTGGTTTTAGCGTGACGCAGCAGACTGAGAGACCGCTGTGGATCCAGGAGAGTCTGGATGGTTTACGACGAGAGGAGCTTTCACAGTTGGCACCTGGCGCTCGCTGCGTTCACCAACCTTATCCACTGAGTCCATTAATTTACCCGTTTCCTCCTTCACAGCCCGGACTTTCTTTCCAATAACGTCTCCGTCTCTCAGCTCCCAGGTCGGTGTCCCTGAGCATCTCCTGGACCTGGCTCTGCACGCAGAGTTTCCAGCTGCTGCTGCCACCCAGCTGCAGACTCTGGTGTGTTTTTATTTTCCTCATAAATGGAATAAATTTATTCCTCCCCTGACGAGTCAAACTGTGAGCTGGAAAATCAGAGCATCATCAGCGAACGTCTGGGCAGAGACAGACAGAGAGGGTCTGAGCAGCAGGTGGGGACAGGGTCTGACTCTGATCCTCAGAGCCAGCACACCTGTACCTGTCCCCACCTGTACCTGTCCCCACCTGTACCTGTCCCCACCTGACACCGCCCAAAGCCTCAGGGTGGAGGAAGAGGAAAACAGCTCTCTGCAGCAGGACCGTCTCAGTCTCCAGCTGGAGCTCCCCGTGGGAACAAGCGGGGTCTTATTACCCATCACCACTCGGCTGAAGTGGAAAACGGCCGCTCTGCGCTGTCAGGGACCCCTAAATCAGGCTGACCTGGGCCTCAGGGGCCACACAGGGGCCACACAGGGGCCCCTCAGGGGGACCGGGGAGTGATACACGGCAGGCTGCTGGGAGGAGCTATGACGCAGCACAGATTGAGACAGTGTGTGTTGTTTGATGATGTGACAGACGGTGGAGGAGCAGGAATCAGACTCACCTCCACGCTGTGAGCAGAAAACCCAGCCTGAGACATCTGGAGGCCAAACGCCGTCCCGTTAGCGCTGGTTCCTGTGGAAACAAGACGGTCCGTTACAGTCTGAGGCGCTGAGGAGCCAGAGGAACCAAACTGACAAACCAGCCAGAAATAAACACAACTATTATTTATTATTCATCAAATTACTTCATCTCACAGTCCCAGGAGTTTGTAAAATTATAACAAAGATACAGCTGGATACTGAGCGACTCTCTGAACTGAGGAGTTTAGTCCAGTTTTCACGGCTGAATGAGACTGACCCAATGAGCCTCAGACTGACCCAATGAGCCTCAGACTGACCCAATGAGCCTCAGACTGACCCAATGAGCCTCAGACTGACCCAATGAGCCTCAGACTGACCCAACGAGCCTCAGACTGACCCAACGAGCCTCAGACTGACCCAATGAGCCTCAGACTGACCCAATGAGCCTCAGACTGTTCTGGTTGGTCTGGTTGGTTCAGAGATCCAGTTCAGCTCTGATAACTCGTCTGATGAGCTGCTCCGTACCAACCTAACGCCAGCTGATCGTAACCTGATGGATTTATAAACGAGTGTTTAGGGAAACCTTCCAAACTGAAGATGCGTTCTCCGAGTGCGTCCACGATGTCCTTCAGCGCCGACTCATCGGTCACGTTGAAGAAGTGTTTGTCATCGGGGTCACTGGCGATGTACTTGATCTCGTTGAGGAAGGCCTCGGGGTTGATCCCTCTGCGGTTGTAGTAGCCGAGAACCTGTGAGGATCAGACCAGAGGAGAGGCAGCGTCATGAATCTGTCTCAGTTTATCAGCCCTGTCAGAGCTTTGAGCCCCTTTCAGGGGATTTTACTTTTCTATACACGTCGACCGGTTGGTTTTAAACCAAATGACGTCAGAGTTTCTGCTCAGATGCTAACGCCAAGCTAAGCCCTTTGATGGATTTCAGCGGGCTGTTAGCCGTACCGGTGGCTGTGTGGTTTGGGGGATATCGTTTACACCTTTAACAGCTCTTCCACAGAGCGTCACGTGGAGCGCTCCATAGAGCGTTTGGCACCGTTCGTACCTCAGCTCTCAGAGATCTGCTTTAACTGAGCTCCATGAGGTCAGCTCACCGCCGTTTACAGCGTTTTAATGCTGCGCTGGAGTTTTATTAGCCATCAGGAAACTGAGCTGGAGCTCATAAAGCGTCAGCCGTCCCGCTCAGGTGAGTAATGGGTCTCAGGTGAGTAATGGGTCTGACAGACTCACAGCGATGGCGTAGCGGGTGATACCGTCCCGCTCACTGTCCTCGATGGCCTGCTGGAGGTCGGGACTGTCATGTGACTCTCCGTCGGTGATCACGATCATCACCTTCTTGGCGCCGCGCCTGCCTCCTTGTTTGAAAGCCTCCGAGCTGCAGAGAGACAGATTCATTCATTACAGACTCATCAGGGTAAAAACAGGGACACTGTTTGTCCTAATGGGGACACCGTACCGGGCTATGTTGATTCCCAAAGCCGTGTTAGTCTCCTCCCCGCCCCGCTGGTTGATGCTGCGAGCTCTTTTCACCACTTCCTCCACAGATTTGTAGTCGCTCAGTTTGAATTCGTGAACCACTTTTTCCCCGTACTGAACGACCCCGACCTAACGAGACACGAGACAAACAATGAGAGCACAGCCAACCTCAGGGCCGCGCAGCGTCCCGTGAGCACAGGTAACGTACGGTGAGTCTGATCAAACATCAACAAGTCTTTTCTGGTGTCCTCTCTTCCTCTCTTACTCACCTGGATCTGACCCGGTCCGATGTGAAACTTCTGGAGGACGTTGATGAGAAACGCCTGCACTTCGTACCAGGGGTAGATGGAGTTTGAGCCGTCCAGGACGATCACGATGTCCATGTAGGTCTCACACCCTGCAGAGCACAGACAGGTCAGACTCAGGGCGGCGTGCACGGAGGAAACAGGAGCTCAGAAATGAGGAAATCATTTTGATACTTCCTGGCTTACTCTGAAAGGCGGGAGCGATGGTTCTGGAGAACTTGAAGCTTGCGTTGACTCTGGAGCAGATGCCGGTGCTGTAGTAGGAGCTGCCGCACTCGTAGGACCAGAGCGGCCCGCAGGCCTGGGACACGAGAGGAGAACAGACCAGACCAGCGTGAGAACCACCGTGTAATCAAAAACCAATCTAGCTGGATTTTCCGTGTTGACCACGGCTTTTTATAATCACAGCAAAGATCATTCAGTCTTTTCTCTCTCACCACAAAGCTGTTGTCCTTGGGGTTGGTGGTGAGCGTCATTCCCAGCCTCATCTTGTCTTTGCGCTCTGATACGTTGGTCAGAGATATCCTTCCTTGAGGGAAAAAGAGTCTCAGTCAGAGGATCCTGGATTCACAGACTCACATAAAACACGCGCTGTCCGTCACAGACCAAACAGAGTCCACCATCTGGGACTTGGTTTGTTGTGACTGTCTGGGCGCAGTAATAACCGTCTACATCCTGGGATCCACACGTTGACTTGAGAAGAGCCTCAGCTCGCCGCCTAACCAGCGCCGCACATGTGCGACCAGTATGAAGAAGCATGCGGTGAGATGTGTGGGATCACACATGTGTGGAAACGAACATAAACCATTTAAGAAAACAGTAAAAAGTGGAATGACTGGTATGGTACCCACAGCTCTGCCTCACACATGCCAACATGATGTTTACTGAGGCCGATGGAGAAAGAGCGAGCAGACAAACACGGAAACAACACGTGAAGACACACCAGTCCAAACACGTGGAGGTGTGAAAACACGTGGAGGTGTGAAAACACGTGGAGGTGTGGGAGGATACTGTACCTAGGTTGAGCTTGGAGCAGCCGTTGCCGTTAATTCTTCTGCTCAGTGAGCATTTATACACGTCCCCCGTCTGATACGGGCCGTTCATTTCATACGGAGCTCCGACCAACAGCCTGCAAAACACAGAGCGAGCAAAAGACAAATATCAGATAAAGGAGTCAGGTCTGAGGAGGACAACAAACGGACAAATATCAAGAAAAGAAAGGTCAAAGAAGCAAAAAAAGGTTTTTGAAGCAGAAAGTGGATTTCAGGGGGTCCAGAGTCTTTGTCCTGACTCTCTGTGGGAACATGACGCTCAGTGAAAACATCAGTGACCCAAACTTTACACAGGAGCTGACCTGGACACGTCCTAACTGTTATTTACTCAGAGTTAACTCAGCGTGTTTCATTATGTCCGACCAGACTGAAGCTCCATGAATGCCTCTGTTCACAGCCAAACACAGGATAAATACTCAGATATATATATATATATATATATATATTACCACATTATCTCCACAAAGAGCTGCAGACACTAGTTTTTGGCTGTAAGTAAACAGTAGATTACAGGACGAACGTTTCACAGAAAAGACTTTTTCCCAGTCCTGCAGAGTGAGGTCCTGCAGAGATTAAACAGTGTTAGGAAAATCAAACCAGGTACAGAGAGTGGTTAGATCAGCCGTTTATTTATTCATTTATTTATTTATTTATTTATTTATTCTGCCTTCTTGAGGGAAATAATTTTAAATTTCATGGTTGATAAAATCTAATCAGGGAAATGTGTCATCAGAGACCGCTGATGGAGCTCCTCTGATGGAGATCCGCTGATGGTGCTCCTCTGATGGAGCTGCTGAGCTCTGGACTAACGCTCACATGACGACGTGTTTCTGAGGAGTCACTGCGCTCGCCCTGACAGAGGGCTTCCTGCGCCGGGTCGGCGTGCTTCAAGAAATGTCACCAACAGGGTTTAAAGACTTGATGTGATGGAGAGTTACAAGATGCTTGGTGTGTTTACTGGAGGCCTGATGGAGGCCTGATGGAGGCCTGATGGAGATCTGATAGAGACCTGATGGAGGCCTGATGGAGGCCTGATGGAGATCTGATGTAGGACTGATGGAGGCCTGATGGAGGCCTGATGGAGGCCTGATGGAGGCCTGATGGAGGCCTGATGGAGATCTGATGGAGATCTGATAGAGGCCTGATGGAGGCCTGATGGAGGCCTGATGGAGATCTGATGTAGGACTGATGGAGGCCTGATGGAGGCCTGATGGAGGCCTGATGGAGGCCTGATGGAGATCTGATGGAGATCTGATAGAGGCCTGATGGAGGCCTGATGGAGGCCTGATGGAGGCCTGATGGAGATCTGATAGAGGCCTGATGGAGGCCTGATGGAGGCCTGATGGAGGCCTGATGGAGGACTGATAGGGGACTGATGTAGGCCTGATGGAGGCCTGATGGAGGACTGATAGGGGACTGATGTAGGACTGATGGAGGCCTGATGGAGGACTGATGGAGGCCTGATGGAGGCCTGATGGAGATCTGATAGAGGCCTGATGGAGGCCTGATGGAGGCCTGATGGAGGCCTGATGGAGATCTGATAGAGGCCTGATGGAGGCCTGATGGAGGCCTGATGGAGGCCTGATGGAGGACTGATAGGGGACTGATGTAGGCCTGATGGAGGCCTGATGGAGGACTGATAGGGGACTGATGTAGGACTGATGGAGGCCTGATAGGGGACTGATGGAGGACTGATAGGGGACTGATGGAGGCCTAATGGAGCACTGATAGGGGACTGATGGAGGACTGATGGAGGCCTGATGGAGGCCTGATGGAGGCCTGATGGAGCACTGATGGAGGACTGATGGAGGACTGGGCGGAGCTGTAACTCAGCAGAGTGTCAGAGATAAGAAGTCTTTGTGGGGAACACAGTTTAACGCTCGTGTTGTTAACGGGGATCTTGATGAGGAGCTTGAGGGTTTGTTGTTTCTCCATCTGGTGATGAGCTGTTTCTCTATCGTCAGGTTTCATGTTCAGAGTGAATGGATCAGTGTTTTTACGGCTCAGAGCTATAACAGAGTCACCAGGTCCCAGAGGTTCAGGGCCTAACGTACGTGACGTGTCATGGTCAGTAACATGACACAGCCTGGAGCCCTCAGCTGGCTTACTGTAGGCTTTTTATTCACTCTGTGCACAGAACAAACCATATCTTTAGTTTATGACCAGCATCGTTCATTAAAAATATCAGCGTGTGTGAAGAGAAAACACTGTAAATAAAAACAACAAGACTTAAAATAACCAGGAAACACCAGCAGCCCTGAAGTTAATGTGACAGTAATTCTACGTTTGGTTGTAAACTCAGAATAAAAAGGTTAAAGCTCCTGTGAGGAAGTTTAGGTTTGTGTGGATTCTGGCGCCCCCTCTGGACAAAGAGGTAAGCTTTAACTCTTTGCTGATTTTGTCTGTACATGAAAAAACGTCGTCCTCTGATGAAAAGTCAAACGGTAGAAATGACTCCATGAAAAGATGAAGTTTTCGAGCTGATGGTCAGGTTCACTCCTGTAGTTCGTTCAGCTGGATCTCTGTTGGATCTCGTTAGTTTGTCGTTCTGTGGGTGGGGTTGTTTGAATTAGCATCAAAAGCACAGAGGGTGGAGTCCTGGTGGCAGCGTTTGCTGGTTTGAATCCCAGCTGTGACTATTTGCTGCATCTCTTGCCCCACATTTCCCGTCTCTCTTCAGCGTCCAACCCCCCGTCCACAAAATATAAGATAAGATCAACCTCATGGTCCCTGAAGAGATATTTGTCATGGATAAGTGCAGTGCTGCTCACATTTGATGCATCATTCGCTCATTCATACATTCATACTGATCAACAGTATACAATTTATATATATATATATATATATATGTATCTTTTCCTCAGCAGCTCCTTGTGGCAGCTTCAGAAAAAAAAAAAAGCTCCAGTTAAAGTGAAACAAAGCTGAAATGAGGAGTGACCGTCATTAGGAACAAATAGCTGAGGGACTGTGTTCTCACTTAGTTATGATGGTTTGAGGAAATAAGTAATAATAAGTAATAATAATGATAATAATAATAGTAATAACAATAAAAACAATGGTAAACAAACGTTTCTTTATTGCTCTATGACTCATTTAAAGGACTACATCATTAAAAACATTTTTCCAGCCCAGGCATCTTGGAGTCTTTGTTTTATTGCTCAGTTGCGTCATTTTCACCCTCATTTTGTTTTCACTTTCCAAAAGTCATCGAACCTCTTTTGATTTAAGGCTTCACTGGCATGTCACATCCTAAACTAATCTCACTCCTGGAAAAGCTTCAGTAAATACAACGGGTCGACTCGGACTTTAAACAACTGAGCACGTCGTAGTGGTTACCGCGGGAACGCAGCGGGCCGAAGAGCAGCTCCCCAAAGGAAAGACACCCGACACCACTTTACAACAAAAGCAGACCACAAGCAGCCTCCTGGACTCCAGGGTCAACGACTCACAACTACAGAAGGAGAGATGTAAAAGTTAAGGTCTTTGAAAAGTGCCCCGAACTTCCCAGAGAGCACTCTGGGAATATTCAGCGTAGAGAAGGTTCCTTTAATCGTCTCAGCTCAGGATGACGTGACCTGATAAGCCTGTCGTCATGGAAACAAAGCATGGGTTGGTCAGAGAAGAGCTTTTACTGATGACACTGATTTCTAGCTGGGGTAAATTTTGGACCTCACATATTTCTTATTGGAAAACAGCAGACAGGAAAGAGCCCACAGCCAATCAGAGGAGAGGGCTCATGTCCTCCACCGAACCAGTCCCAGGAATGTTTTCTTTGTGCTGCTCTCATCAGCACAGCCTGAAAAGTCATCCAGACCCTGGAAACCAACGCTGCGGCTCAAATGTCCGACGGACTCATCGACATGCTTTAAAGGTTGGTCTGAAACATAACTCTGAAATAAAAACACGATACAGTCCTCTTTATGACGGTTTTACCACGGGGAGCTCCAGCACACCAGGAGAGTTTGATGATGTAAATAATCATTCACAACGTGCTGGCTCTGAGTTCCTGGAACCTTCTTTAACCCCAGCAAGAAGGTTCCTGGGGCATGTCTGTGAGGCGTTAGCATGTTTTTCCCATGCATACCAGGAACCAGGAACCAGGGTTCATTCAAGGTTTATCTTCCTCCCAGAGTCCAGGAGCAATCCGACGGGTTGACTGGTCACATCACATTGCTCAGACACGCTAACTACGGGTACTTGTTAGCCCTGTGATAGGCTGCTGACCTGTTCAGGGGACTCAGCTGGGATAGGTTCCTGCTCTGTTTGCACTTTCAAAAGGGAAAAGTGTTGAAATGTACTGGTCCAACTCCCGAAAAGTCCCAATAGTGAAACCATGACTGATACCCTGACTTTGTTATCATCCGATCCTGATACCGTCCTGATCCGATACCAGCATCTCTTTTGCCTTTCTAGCTGGCCCAGTTGTTAAAAAACGTGTTAATGTTCGTGAATGGGACAGTGTTTAGTTTCCGCAGCAGCTTCTACCATCACAGTCTGAACGTGACACGGGAAAAAGCCTAAAAACTCAGGTCAGCTGGTTCACGAGCTCAGTCTGTGGGTTACAACGTTTTTCTGTCAGGATTCAAAATGAACCAACACTTTCAATCATATCTGTGTCATGTGGTGAGACGTTTTCGTGGCAGACGTATCTTTATTGTGGCTCGACATGTGCTTGTTGTTGTATTTAGCCCATAAAGGGAAAAATTAGCACTTGTTCATCTGTTGCTGTTACAAAGTGTCAAATCATGACGAGCAAATGTTTTTGAAACAGTCCATCACTGCACATCAAAGAGCGACTCAGTGATTTTACATCTGAAGCCAACTTCAGAGTCTCTCAGACTCTGGGAGTCGTTTTCACCACAGAGCTCATGTTTTCACTGCTATTAATATCAGGGTTACTGCTCTGGGTATTATGATCTCCTGGAGAGAGGAGACAGAGCAGCACAGGTTCACGTCAGGGCACAGCTACCTGGAGAAAAAGAGCCCATTGTTGCCGTCAGCTGGAGTTTCACCAGGAGCTGGTCGAACCCTCGTGCTGCAGAGCTCATTACGGCCTCGGTGGATCATCCAGTCAGGAACGGCCACTAAAAAAACCTCGACCAAAACGAATTCATGGCTATTTTCTGCCATGGTTACCAGGGAATACAGGGTTTTGGGGTTTGAAGAAGCGCCATCTCCAGGCCCAGGCTGTCATTAATGTGGTGATGTTTTTCATATTTGGAAGGAAATCATGTATATGCTGTGAAACCACATCCCTGCTCCAAACAGGAGCGTGCTACTTGGATGTCACGCTAGCTCATCACATTCCTGTTGTCTCTATTAACAGGAAAGATCCTGTTCTTTTGTGAGCGCTGCCTCGTAAAACCAAAAGAATCATAATGAACACATAAAAGTTTCCTACTGACTCCGTTTGGAGCATCTCTTCACTTCCTTCAAGTGACGGGGCGAGTCGATGACTAATGAGATGTTTGTAAGCACAAACTCGATGCTCTCCTTTACTGAGCCACAAAGTATGTTGGTGTTTTCTGAACAATGAGCTGCAGATTTAGCCATGCTTTCAGGATGGTGAACCACTTTCTCAGCAGGGATTGGACGGATGGGGATGGATTAAGTTTGATGAATTCGTCCACGTCTGCTGAATCTCCAGAGAGTTCCCTCATCAACAGGTCAAAGTTTCACTCGTTCAGCGTCTCAGTGAATGTCTAACTGCTTCAGCCACCACCATCCCACAGGCCGTACAAAGCGTCGCCTCAGTGACATCACACATTGGGCTCTGATGTGTAGTTTTGCTGCCCGTTAACAGAACTCGCCATGTTGGAAATACTGAATCAGGCTACGGTCGAGTTAAGACAAACCTTTGTCCTCCTCGCTGAGAGCTGCAGTGTTCCTGCACGCTGCACATCCTGTGACCTCAGTATCTTTAAAACTAATCACTGACACCAGCGTTTGAACGAGTTCACAGACAGAGACATTAACCATTCAGACCAAACATGTTTTCAGCGCCAGGCTGTCAACACGTTTGTTTCTCCAGCAAAGATCAACTTTTTTAATGGGTGTAGATGAGGCCTCTAGGGGTTTTGCAGCCAGCCTCCAGTGGTCACTAGAGGAACTGCAGTTTGTAGCCCCATTTTGAAGCCTAGAGGTTTTTACTTTAAAAATCCTTGCTGCTACCAAAGCCACATGTTATTTTACTCAAGCTGTCCTTTGTTTTTGCTCATGATAAAAAAAGACACCCTGAAATATCTCACACAGCGTATTTTAAAGGACTAGCACGCACATTTGGGCAGATAAAGTTGGTTCCCGGAGGAAATATTTCAGCAACTTTGTTTTCCCCCTGAACTTTTACACCATCAACACTGTGCGACTGAAACTTGGAACATCTGATGCAACTGTTGCTCTTTTACAGGATTTCGCTGCTAACGTTCCTGTGACCCAACAGCTTCACTGCAACAACACAGGTTGTGACGATGCCAATCCCATTAAGCTCAGTGGCTAATGTTAGCAAACTAGTTTTAGCATGCTAATGCTACAAATTGTTACAGTGAACTTGAAGAGCTTGTTTTCATTGGCACTGTTAGCAAGTTGCCTACGAAGCAGGATGATTTTTCACACGGTACGAGTTACCTGCTAGCCTCGAGCTAACCCTCTCTGACATCAGATGTGTCCTGAGCATGGACTGCAGCTTTGCATCATCAATCATAACTGCCAAAACACCGGTGTCACATAGTTTCCTAGCAAGGGGTAGCTAGCTGGTTAATGTGGCTAACTTCCTGTTACCACTAACGTTATGTAACTAATAAAACTATTCAGTGGTTTTGTTTTTAATAAAACTTCTACAGCTTGACAAAGTGCTGCAGCTGAATGCTGTCCTATTATAGCGAGTTGTTTGTTTTGCAAAGGTTTATGGGATACGCTGAGCTACGGCACATGTGAGGACACACTGCAGTGTTACATTAACCCTGTGAAAGCTGCAGCCCCTGAGCTGAGACACAGCGACTGTCAGATCCTCAGCCCCCCCAGCTTCTCTGTCCAGTCTTGTTTGGTAGTTTTCAGAGCTCCTCGACTCTGTGACTCCTCTGTCTCCAACTTAAACTCTGGGGAAGTCTTTGAGACCTGGATATGGACCTTACGGTCACATGACTGCGTGCGTTGAGTCTAAACTAACATCACATCCAGCTCTCCACGAGCTCAGCTGGCGTGAAAGCACTTTTCTTTGCAGCTTTGCAGACGGGCTGAATAAAAGGAGCACTATTTAAAGCTGGCGGTGAAAGACTTCACAGACTCCCTGCAGCTCTTTGTGTTGTGCGACTGGTAACTGAGCTCAGGAGTAAAGGTCAGGCCTCCTCTGAGGAGACCTGGTGCAGCTGTAGAAAAATAAACAGTGGAAAGAGAAGGCGGGAGGCTTCTGTGGTCCACGGCTCAGGTATGTGGGTCCGTGTATCCCCAGCGGGTCCAAAGAGCCAAACGTTTTGGGGATTGGAGGTGATGTGGCCTCTCCTCAGCTCCCCGTGGAGCCTCATTCTGGCAGAGTGTTTAAAGGCCCATTATGCTCATTCCCCACGTGAGGAAGTGACACACTCCTGACACAGTGACCTCTTGGTAGCTCCATCAGTAAGTACGGACAGAAACTGTCAACAGGAGGGACAGAGACGTCTGAGCCTCCGTGGTCTCACAGGAGGACCTGAGATCTGGGCCATTTAAAGATGAAATGTCAGATTACCACATGCCTGGCTCGGGAGGAGAAAAACTCTTTACACAGACTGTTTTAATCTCAGATACATGAGAGCGCTGCTCCATGCAGACCAACATCAAATAAAAAACACGGCTGTCTTCATTCGGTCCTCAAAGAAAGCCTTTTGACTGGGGCTACATGCCTGTCTTCCTTCAGGGTCGGGTCATAAAAAGTTTTTTTCTCCTCTTTTTAACAGAGTCACTTTCCAGCTGTGATCCTGTTCCTATCCAAACACAGCCCAGGCTCCTGGAAAGCCTGGAAAAGCTGACCGCGCTGCGTCTCAGCACAGACGCTCACGCAACATCAACAGGAGTATCAGTTTGAATCCTCAGATGAGGTTAAACCACCGAGGGGGGAAAGTGGGAGGAAGTCGCTGGACATGAACCCACAGTTCAGCAGAGGTAGGTAACCAGTTCACTAACGCACCAACCAAAGACTAAAGACCCGTTTTTCAACACTGCATCTCACAGACCAGCACATAAACACACAAAACGCCAAAATCAGCAGAAACAGCCAACAGTTGGTGAGCACATGTTCCTCTGAAACGCCGAGTGACACTTCAAAGATGCACTTTCATCAGAAGAGCCGACTCAGTCTGGACGTGAAGGACGTTACCTCATCCAAAACAACACACAAACCCCCAAACCTCTGAGTCCACACATGTGGAAATCAGAGACACCTGGATTTAATGTCGTTACTGTCGGAGTCATCGTCAGGACTCCACAAGACGGCGTCCCTGGTCCGGACTCGCTCGCTGCCATTGGTGGAAATCAACAAGTTCAGGGCCGTCTGCTCGTCCAGTCAGTAAACAAATGGGATTGTTAATCCTAAAGTTCAGTTACAGATCGGCCCGTTTGGCTGCAGCATTGTCCGCCTGAACAACTGCAAATAATCGACCAGTTAACTAAGTACACCATGAAGGAGACGCAGGAGTTAATCACCTCATTATTAAGGCGACTCTCCTGAAAAACCCCATCAAACAGGGTCAAACTGTGCATGTCTACCTCTCATTAACTGGTGACTGGTTACAGCGTCACTGAGAGAAGATAATAAAACATGTTTAAGGCGGAAAAATTAAAATTAAATAACACCAGACACACATGGACAAACAGCTGTAACCCGTCAGTCAATCAGGAAAACATAGAGAAAGAGAAAGTTTGACCATCTTAAAGGCAGGAAATGTGTGAGGTGTTTCTGAGCAAACAGTGGAAAACATCTATCTTACTTTAAGCTTCTTACTAACCATCCAATCAGCTTGTTGGAGTTTTCTCGTCCTGAACAAACAGAGACTGTGAAGCTTTCAGTAACAGTCATGATGTTTAACTGAACGCTCTGATTTTCCAACCTCAACATTCCCATCTGATGCAGAAATCCTCGACTCTGTCTGTGAAATGGTGAAACACTCCTTCCTCAAACAGCTCTGTGAGAAAAATAGTTTTTTTTTTCTGCTGTGAATCACATTAAGCTCCTGTGGGGGCGCTAGAGGGAGAGGACAAAGACTTTAAAACACAACATCCCCTCTTTAATAATGCTTATTGTTACTTTAGTGGACTTTACCCAACTATTTCAGCACTGAACACGTTCAACAGACCTCTAAAGATTTTTAATACTCTTTTCTCTTCTGTTATGAGTTCTTCCTAAATTATTTCTTTAAACTTCAAGTTTCTTTCTCAACCTTTAGACCAAACATTATTTTGTGAATCCTTTTAGAGACTGGTTCACTCTCACTTATCAGGGTTTTTACATCTTTCTCAGATCCTGACACATTCCTCCGTCCAGCTGAGAAGTGTCTCACACACACATACACACACACACACACACACACACACACACACACACACAGACACACACACACACACACACACACACACACACACACACACAGGCTCAGTTTGTGCTTGCAGCTGTGAGCTCACACTCCTCCGCAGACCGCTGCACGGAGCAAACGACCCTTAGAGCTAAACTCTGCGGGTGACACATTTTCCTCCTCAGTGAAACCAACGAATCGGTGAAACCAGTGGATCAGTGAAACCAGTGAGTCGGCGAAACCAGCGAGTCGGTGAAACCAGCGAATCAGTGAAACCAGCAATCGGTGAAACCAGCGAGTCGGTGAAACCAGCGAGTCGGTGAAACCAGCGAGTCGGTGAAACCAGCGAATCAGTGAAACCAGCAATCGGTGAAACCAGCGAGTCGGTGAAACCAGCGAGTCGGTGAAACCAGCGAGTCGGTGAAACCAACGAGTCGGTGAAACCAGCGAGTCGGTGAAATCAGCGAGTCAGTGAAACCAGCGAGTCGGTGAAACCAGTGAGTCGGTGAAACCAGCAAGTCGGTGAAACCAACGAGTCGGTGAAACCAGCGAGTCGGTGAAACCAGTCGGTGGGACGAGGCCCCTCTCTACTGTTCTCTTCCTGATCCAGTGATCAGATTTTCCTAAAACCAGAGCCTCTGCTCCTGTAAACCGTTGTTTCTCCTGACTGAAGGTATTTCAGAGAGGATTTGTGAACACCTGTGTAAAATCCCAGAGCACCTTTATCTCCTCCAGGCTGGAGCCTGTTTCTACTTTAGACGTTCCCCTCAGTTCGTTCAGTGTCTCCTGTGGTTATCAGCTCAGATAAATCAGTCTTTATGTGAAATCTCTCTCCAGGATGACTCAAACACACATGTTTGGAGCTGCTGACCTGAACCTGGGAGAAAAGGGATACTGTGTATTTCTGTTACTGCCACTAAATCTTATAAAAACTCCCCAAACAGCATTTTTCAGTCTCTGACTCCTCTGCACCTGTGTGTTCCTGGTTAATATCAGAGCGTCGACGTGTTTGACGTGTTTGACGCGTTGAGCTGCAGCCTGCTTCAGTCACATCTCTCAGCCTTCACTGTCACTCTACTGTGTTTTTATTACTGTTAATTAAACACACATTCAGAGCATGTGTTAACGACTGCTCTCTATGTGTTAACGACTGCTCTCCATGTCCTCTCTCTTATTAACAGCTGATCACTCTAATGAAGCAGCATGTCTGAGAGAAACGTTTTGATTATCAGTTGATTGTTTGGCTCAGTAACGTGTTTTCATCATGTTGGATGGATCTGACTCAGAGGAATTCAGCTTTGGCCTCCAGGACATTTTCACGAGGATCAACTTGTTGTTGCTTTTGGCTTTGATGGGACTTTTTGTCATGAAGTGAAGTCATCAGACATGTTGGACCATAACAAAGAAAGCCTTCAGCCTCTTTAAGCTCAGACACAAACAGCTCTCAGCACTGATCTCTGTCACTGACCCACCCTCATGATCTGCAGCTGAACCTGGACTAACCAGGTTCATCACAGACCTGACCCCCAGACAACCAGAGGCTCTCAGTCAGACTCTGCTCTGGTCTCAGACCCTGAGGTCCCTGACAAACATCGTGGTCTGGGACTTCCTCTGAGTTCACTGGTTCCAGTCTCAGCTCCTGGACATGAACACACACACACACACACACACACACACACACACACACACACACACACACACACACACACACACACACACACACACACACACACACACACACACACACACACTGTCCCATTATCTGGTGAGGAAGCACTAAATGTAAAAAACTGGTCCACCTCTGAAACTGGTCTTTGAATGAAACCAGGACCCTGAAGAACCGTAATCAGCTCCAACAAATTTGTTGTAATGGAAATAAAAATTATCACCAGATTATGAAGCTCATTGAACTGGAGTTGGGCTCTTTATGTGGTCTCTGTAGAGAGACCAGAGACTGGACCGGAGACTGGACCAGAGAGAGACCAGAGGAGGACCAGAGAGAGACCAGAGACTGGACTGGAGACTGGACCAGAGAGAGACCAGAGGAGGACCAGAGAGAGACCAGAGACTGGACCAGAGACTGGACCAGGGACTGGACCAAAGAGAGACCAGAGAGAGACCAGAGAGAGACCAGAGAGAGACCAGAGAGAGACCAGAGAGAGACCAGAGACTGGAGCAGAGACTGGAGCAGAGACAGGATCAGAGATAGACCAGAGAGAGACCAGAGACTGGACCAGAGAGAGACCAGAGACCAGAGAGAGACTAGAGACAGGATCAGAGAGAGACCAGAAGGAGACCATAGAAAGACCAGAGACAGACCAGAGACAGACCAGAGAGAGACCAGTGAAAGACCAGAGTCAGGATCAGAGAAAAAGACCAGAGGAGGACTGGGTTGTACGTAGACTGGGTCCAGTCAAACAGTTTTATCAGTTACAGTCTCTCATGTCTGGAACAAACTCCCAGCTCAGATCAGGGAGTGAGAAGTTTAAAAACTCGTTAATGTTTCTGAAAAACAAACCTGCTCTCATGAATCATTTCCGTTTCCTCCTTTGAATCCGTCTCTGGGGGCTCGGAGCTGGACCCTGGTTCTCATCAGTTCATCTGTTTGTTACTTAGTCTGTGTGACACCAATCTGTCCTGTGACATGACTTTAATCTATCTTTTTCTTTTATACATTTACACTAAATCAGTATGAATTGTTGTAACTGAGTAAGAAAAACCCAAACTGATGAGTGGTCGGTTTGTTAAAGGGACCATTCATCAGTTTCTGCTGTAAACCACAGTCTGTTGTATTCATTGGGACCTTTACTAAGAACTGAAACTGAAAAACAACAAATGCTGTTTGACATTTAAACCCCCTGTAAGGACTTTATAATGATCCAGAAACAGTCTCAGTTTTATAATTGACCTGTTCGTCATCCACAGTTAAAAACTGATCATTTCTAAACGCTGTTCCTCACTTTACAGAGACAGGTCGGAGATTCAGTGGAGAAGGCAAATCAATTTACAGCACGAAGACCAAAAGTCTGTTTGATGACACTTCACTAGCCCCAACGTTTAGCAGAAAGAAACATGATTTATCCCTGTTCCTCAAGAAAAGGATAGCTCAAATTTATATCTTAGTAATTAGCTAAAGGCTAAAACACAAGCTAAAAGCTAAACCATGAGCTAAAGGCTAAACCATGAGCTAAAGGCTTAAACACGGGGTCAAGGCTAAAATATGAGCTAAAGGCTAAAAAACAACTAAAGGCTAAAAAACAACCTAAAAGCTAAACCAGGAGCTAAAGGCTAAAACACCAGCTACAGGCTTAAACAGGAGCTAAAGGCTAAAACAGGAGCTAAAGGCTAAAACACCAGCTAAAGGCTAAAACAGGAGCTAAAGGCTAAAACACCAGCTAAAGGCTAAAACAGGAGCTAAAGGCTAAAACAGGAGCTAAAGGCTAAAACACAAGCTAAAGGCTAAAACACAAGCTAAAGGCTAAAAAACAACTAAAGGCTAAAAAACAACCTAAAAGCTAAACCAGGAGCTAAAGGCTAAAACACCAGCTACAGGCTTAAACAGGAGCTAAAGGCTAAAACAGGAGCTAAAGGCTAAAACACCAGCTAAAGGCTAAAACAGGAGCTAAAGGCTAAACCAGGAGCTAAAGGCTAAAACAGGAGCTAAAAGCTAAAACACAAGCTAAAGGCTAAACCATGAGCTAGATGCTAAACCCAGGTTAATGTGTTTGTGCTAACGTTGTCTCCAACCCACAGCCAGCAGTTATTCTGCAGTGGTCTGTTCAAACTTGAGAGTCTATCAATAAAATGAAGAGCCAGGTTACGTTAGCTCTGCTTGGTGAGGTTGGAGTTGGTAGATGAGCTCTGGTAGGACAGAACCAGGATTCACTAACGCTACACGTTACAGACACGTCAGAGCACCGCGCTGTGAGGAACACTGACACAGAGTCTGCTCAGCTTCAGGACGATAAAACTACAAACTGAGGTTAAAAGTTTGATCGTTGACACATTTAAACAAAAAAAACATTTCCTCATCTCTTTGCTCTCTAGGAAAAGTTTTCTTGGACAGGGAAAAGTAGTTTTTAAAAGAAGATCTACTTTCCAAAACAGATGTCTGCTTTTTTTAGAGTCACATCTTTGGGACAGTGGGTGAAGGTGCTCATGGGAAACTGTGTCATTATCCTGGAAAAGCCTCACAGTGAATCATGAAAGTGTTTTCTAATCACTCGTCTGCTTATTTTAGGATTTCTGTCTGAACACTCTGGATTTCCAACAAACACAGATTTTACTGAGAGGAGTTTAAACTAAGTCAAAGGTTGAAGGAGGTCTGCTGTTGTCAGCGTTTCAGATGGTGAATGACTAATGCTATCGATTTTCTGGAGAAGCCAGTGAAGAGAAGAAACAGAGGTATAATCCAAATATCCATAAACAAAGCTAATGACTCACAGACGCACAGAAGCTCTGCTGCAGCTCAGCGTGGGTCTCCCAGTGTTTGCTGTGAGACTTTCTGAGGAGGCCAGGAACTAATTCTGTCCACCACACGGAGCCAGTTGGCCTAATAACAGCGTGCATGAGGACGGAGTTAGTGCGGTGAGGTAATGTGATGAAGACGTCCAGAAAGGAACTACAGTTTGTTTAGTAAGCAAAAATAAATCAGAGGAAACTCTGCACAGCTCGGAGAGGGACAGTAGATCACTGTCTCTGAGGAGAAACCGCTCAGCGCCGGGTCAGACGGCAGCGCAGCCTGTCAGCAGGTTTTACAGCAGCTCTCTTCCTCAGAGCCTCCCAGAGGTTAGTCCAGGTGCTTCAGACGACCTGAAAACACTCTGAGCTGGAGTTTGTGACCACTTACCACTTCTCTCCTCCAGCAGCCACGTGTTGCTGAACCGTGTATCCAAACTGGGCTTGTTTCGGGCCTTTAATGATCCTGGGCCTCTTGGTGTCGATGTTGAAGCAGTCGAGTCCTTGAAGCAGAAAAGACAAATTTTGTTGTCAGTGCAAGAAGAAGAAAAGTTCACCTCCTGCTTCTCTAACACCTGGTGCCACGTGGTGCGGTCCCAGCGCTGTTACTGGTTTCTGTACTGGAGGAAACATTTGTGTTAACACTGATGAGACTCAGCATGTGGTCAGAGAGCAACAAACTCACTCATCATTACTCATCCTGTAAACAACCCGTCTGTGTCTGCCGTCTGTTTCTCATCCTGACTGAGTCTAAACACAGACTCTGCTCACAACCAAGCAAATCATCCAATCAGGGCACAGAGCAGCTGAACCACGTCTGACAGTTTCCACTCACACACCTGCAGACCCCGAGGACGTTCAACACCTCACGACTTCACTGATGCTCAACCTCAACATGAGATCACTGACCCCCATCACTGACTGATCCCACAGCTCGTACTGCAGCACAGAGAGGAGAGACCCAAACCGTCACCGAGCAGCCTGGTGATTTACTCCCAAACAGGTTTCAGGGGTAAGGTCGCCCACCTGTACTTCATCTTTACCCCGTCCCTTCCTGGGTCACAGGGAGCCTGGGGCCACTCACAGCGAGGGCAGGATTCACCGTGCTAACAGGGCTAACAGGGCTAGCAGGGCTAACAGGGCTAACAGGGCTAACGTGTGGAGCAGAGCCGGCCCAAGCCGTTATGAGGCCCTAAGCAAATTTTATTTTGGGGCCCCTTCCACTGAAGCACAGACTACTGTTAATGAATGCTTTATCATTCACACGTGGTTATGGTTCACCGACAAAATATCTGTCACATCCACTATAAACTACACCATATCTCTTCAACATAACGCTAAGCACTCATAACCTTTATGTCTTTGTTTGAGAAGTGGTCTTGCATTAATTTGCACCTTAAGATTGAAAGATGCAGTCAGTGCAGTTTACCATGAACAAGTATCATTTATTTGCTTTTGGTTTGCAAACTGAACATTTTAACTCACAGTCACTGCTGCAGGGAGCTCCATAAAAGACACGGTGCTCTACAGGAAGTGTGTGATGGAGTGGAGATGGAACGGTTCACAGAATCCACGGTTCGGTTCTTATCATGGTTTTGTGGTCGCTGTGTTAGGTTAGGTTTGGTGTTGTTTTTAACACCCCAGATTATCATATTCCCAAATAATCTGCTGTTAACAGATTATTTTTTATCTGTTCAGTCATTTCATGAGAAAGCTGAAAGAATGAGGCTGTTTCCCATTTCAGACATCATTAAAGCTGAGGGAAACATTGCTAATTTCAACATGCCAGCTCCTCAGTAAGGACAGTCACTGTCATCTGACCCAGAAGTCACTAAAAGTCACTAAATGACGCTGCTTTTTAATTTGCATAATAAACCATTTACATGTGATTGTCATGGACTCCGAAGGAGAGAGAAATAATGTGAGAGAGACATAAAGCAGGTAAAACACAACGTCATAAATGTTTAGGACTACAAATGAACTTTCTTCTGTCCGCTCTTGTTTTTTAATGTCTAAATATCAACCCTCCTCCTTTATCTGGGCTGGGGACCAGCAGAAGTGACCATAATGAGACACACACCTGCGTGATTCATGTGAATGCAGTTGTCTGCTCAGAGCATCAGGAGGAGACTGCTGGGAGTGAGGGGGACTGTCTGTGTTTGGATAGGGGAGGGACTCACACACGCTGACCACTGAGGAGATCAAAACACACCTTAACCGCAGATTCTCCAAACTCCAGAAAAGTCACAAGAGTTGTTGTCTTTAAAAAAACTCACCAGAGGGGTCTGAAAAGTCATTAAAGGTTGCAACAAAGTCTCTAAGTTGGCAGCACTCAGTTGCAGTTTTACCCTCCACTTTCTTACCGCGGTCATCAGAGCTCACACTGAATCTAAAGAGCTCTGTGACAGCAGAACGACTCACGACAAAGGTACACCCTCTGACTCTGTCTGCTCTGCTCGTCATGTTAACAACACACACACCTCATCACTAAGTGTGTCGCTGTACTCTGCCTCGAGTTGCGCATGCGTATAGTCAGAACTACATACTCTCTTCAAACTGAGCAGTAAAACAAAAAAAGAAAAGCACGAACTGAACGTAGCACACGCACCCTGAACCGTTTGGTTCTTTTTCATAAACCGCTCCATGTTCAGAAACAGGTTGTTTGCATCACAATGTACTGCTCAGTGCTTATGAACGCGACACACAATTTGATGCAATTTGATTAAGGCTGTGGCTGAGGACGCTGAATCTGCCTGAATCTAAACCATGGTTATATGACTTTATTTCAGCTTATTTCATTTTCTGAACTTGAGGACAAACTTATCTCTTCAGAAACTTTTTTAACAGGACACATGAGGCCAGAAGTTACACCTGATCAATGTGAGTCTGTTTCCCCCATCGTTTACTTCAGACTCGTTCCCGTCCTCAGACAGCTCCCAAGGTGGCTGAAAAATGCCCCGAGCGTCTGTTTCTGATTAAAATACCAATCACAGACAGTGTTTTTCAGATTTTACATGTCACTGCGTTACACATTGTGCCTAATTGGCGGTGACAGCCATATTTAGCTTTTAAGTTTCCATCCAGAGAAGAGGGCTCTGGGTGAAGACATGGAGGTGGGAGGTTTTCCAGTTTGGCGAAGGACAAGAGGAAAAAATGTGAGAGTCGACCACGCTGACTTCCTCTGAATCCATCGCTCTCTGTTCCTCTGTCCTCAGCCCAAACTCCCTCTGAAGCTCCTCACAGCGCCTCAGAAAAACTGTTTCTGCTGCTGGCGCTGCCTCGTTGGTCTCTGCTCTGAGGAGAAGGATCAGGGTGACCTGAGGAGTTGAACAAGGTTCCATCAAGGTTTGGTGTTTGCTGGTCTGAAGGTTTGGTGTTTGCTGGTCTAAAGGTTTGGTGTTTGCTGGTCTGAAGGTTTGGTGTTTGCTGGTCTGAAGGTTTGGTGTTTGCTGGTCTAAAGGTTTGGTGTTTGCTGGTCTAAAGGTTTGGTGTTTGCTGGTCTGAAGGTTTGGTGTTTGCTGGTCTAAAGGTTTGGTGTTTGCTGGTCTGAAGGTTTGGTGTTTGCTGGTCTAAAGGTTTGGTGTTTGCTGGTCTAAAGGTTTGGTGTTTGCTGGTCTGAAGGTTTGGTGTTTGCTGGTCTAAAGGTTTGGTGTTTGCTGGTCTAAAGGTTTGGTGTTTGCTGGTCTGAAGGTTTGGTGTTTGCTGGTCTAAAGGTTTGGTGTTTGCTGGTCTGAAGGTTTGGTGTTTGCTGGTCTAAAGGTTTGGTGTTTGCTGGTCTAAAGGTTTGGTGTTTGCTGGTCTGAAGGTTTGGTGTTTGCTGGTCTAAAGGTTTGGTGTTTGCTGGTCTGAAGGTTTGGTGTTTGCTGGTCTAAAGGTTTGGTGTTCAGGGTTTCTGTTCAGATGGTCTGAAGACATCCCCACCCTGTTGCTTCAGACCGTTACTGTGAGTTTCCTGAAGGAAGCAGCTCTCAGTACGAGTTAGCCTCCAGTATGTGTAGAAACTGATCCATGACTCGTCTGTTTCTGTGACTTCATACAGAAACGTCTTCATGCTCTTCCTGAACGTAGTGTATCAGTTTTATTTTCTGGGGAAAGTAGGATTACAGCAGTTTACTCTAAGGATCCTTCATCCTCGTCTTCAGATCCAGCTGGTGACCGAGTCGTGGTTTAAACCACAGATGAAATGATCCACGCTGAGACAAAAGAAATTCCTCTCTGGGATCAGAAGTGGATGTGAATAATGACTTTCTGATGATGATGGTGGTTAATTTATGTTTTTCTACATGTTTAAAAAATTATCACATGTCTATTGAACCAACCTGTGAAGTTTGACCGTAAATAAAGGAAAAGCTCCAGCTGCAGCTCAGCCTGCTGTCGCTTTGTTTGCTGGGATGAGATTTATTTGTTTATGTTGTTTGAGCCCTGAGACGTTTGGAGCAGCTGCTCCTTCGACCAAAAACAGCTCCCTGTGAGATGAGGAGCTGTCTGCGTTCTGGATATTTGAGAGTGTTCATAGGTCGTCCAAACACATGTCAAACCAAATATCTCCTCTGAGTGTTTCTCAGCAGCTATCTGTGGCTCTTGGATCAAACTGTGGCTTTGGGACTCCACGCAGCGTCAGACGCCACGCAGCGTTTATCACCGAGGATAAGCGTTCATTTCTCCTTCCTGTCAGGTGATCACCACACCTGGACCGGCACCACCAAAGCCCGTTTGTCCTGTGTCCTGAAAACCTCCTCAGGAATAAAGAACCGACTCTGCCGCGCAGACCCTTCATGTAAATATTGACACGTTCTCAGAGGAGCTCATTTCCTGTCGTATGAATGGCTCACATGTTGGCTGGTGTCTGATCCCAAACTCCAAACTTCCTCCTCCAGCCTGTGTTTACCCCGACAGCACAGGCTGACTGAAAATAGATGGTGAGGAACAGAGAGGTGTGTGAAAAACAAACCCAATCAGCAGGTGACTCTTTGACTTCATCAGTCATTTCACACAGAGAGGAAAGTCAGCTGCTCCACCTCAGAGTCTGCCTTCATCCCTCAAACAGAGCTGCTCAGTGTCTGCTCGCTGACTCAAAGCCAGGATTAAAAGTAAATTTCCCTGATGCAATCTCAGATTAGATGAAGTCTGGCCCAATGTGAGCGAAAGCTAAGACAGGACAGGAAAAGTTAAGTGTGAAGTATGAGAATGGAGGGGATCCACTTTCCATTCCTGCAACTTTGTGGCAGAGCGATTAAATATTACCGGTAAAACCAGCAGCTTCTAACGTCAGGTCAGAGACTCGCTGAGTTTCCTGTGTACCAGTGTGTCTGTGCCCAGAAAAATAAACCTTAAGCCGGTTCTGCCGCTACGACCCACATCAGCCCGCTGCTGCCTTTGGCCTGACACCAAGCTGCAGGAGCTCCACCGCAGAGCAGCCATCACAGAGAGGCCGACACAGAGCGGCCGACACAGAGCAGCCGACACAGAGCAGCCATCACAGTGCGGCCGACACTGAGCAGCCGACACTGAGCAGATGACACTGAGCAGCCGACACTGAGCAGCCATCACAAAGCGGCCGACACTGAGCAGCCATCACAGAGCGGCCGACACAGAGCAGCCAACACAAAGCGGCCGACACAGAGCGGCCGACACTGAGCAGCCTACACTGAGCAGCCATCACAAAGCGGCCGACACTGAGCAGCCATCACAGAGCAGCCGACACTGAGCAGCCGACACTGAGCAGCCATCACAAAGCGGCCGACACTGAGCAGCCATCACAGAGCGGCCGACACTGAGCAGCCGACACTGAGCAGCCATCACAGAGCGGCCGACACAGAGCAGCCGACACAGAGCGGCCGACACGAAGCAGCTGACACAGAGCAGCCGACATAGAGCGGCCGACACTGAGCAGATGACACAGAGCACCTTACAGAGAGCGGCCGACACAGAGCGGCCGACACAGAGCGGCCGACACAGAGCGGCCGACACAGAGCGGCAGACACAGAGCGGCCGACACAGAGCAACTCACACGGAGCAACTGACATGGAGCGGCTGACAAGGAGCAGCGGACACAGAGCAGCGGACACAGAGCAGCTGACACAGAGCGGCTGACACACAGTGGCCGACATGGAGCAGCCTATACAGAGCAGCCGACAAGGAGCGGCCGACACGGAGCGGCCGACACGGAGCGGCCGACACGGAGCGGCCGACACGGAGCGGCCGACACGGAGCGGCCGACACGGAGCGGCCGACAAGGAGCGGCCGACACGGAGCAGATGACACTGAGTGGCTGACATGGAGCGGCCGATACAGAGCAGCGGACACGGAGCAGCCGACACAGAGCAGCTGACATGGCTGATACAGAGCAGCTGATACAGAGCAGCCGACACAGAGCAGCTGACATGGAGCGGCCGATACAGAGCGGCCGATACAGAGCGGCTGACACAGAGCAGCTGACACACAGGGGCCGATACAGACCGGCTGACACAGAGCAGCTGACACAGAGCAGCTGACACAGAGCGGCCGATACAGAGCAGCTGACACAGAGCAGCTGACACAGAGCGGCTGACACAGAGCAGCTGACACAGAGCGGCTGACACAGAGCGGCCACGTGGGAGGGATGTGCAGACTGCTGGCCCTGAAACACTGTCAGATCGGTTGAACGTGATCCCTGACCTTATGATAACAATAACTTTGTTATTTAACTTCATTTGTGTCATTTTTTCAGGAGAAACACTCTCTACAACCTGACTCGTCTGTGTTTTATATCGGCTCTGCTGTAATCACAGAAATGTATCCACACCTGATGTGAAGGCACCAGGCTGACTGTGTGAAGTCAGAAGAGTTTTATCTAGAAAACAAAATCTCCTCGTTACATAAATCTCTCATGGAAATAAAGTCCTTCCCTCCGTCCATTCTTAGTTTTCTCTGGAAAGACAAGTTGACAATGGACTGAGAAACATTTGGCACCTCCTGTCTCAGTCACCCCACGCCAACACAAACACTCAGGAAGTCCAGGGAGTCCAGGGAGTCCAGGGGTCTGTGAAACCAGATGTTCCCCACACACAGCTGCCAACTGGGCACAGGTTCAGCTCTGAGCTCTCTGAGCCCACGTTAGACCCAACCAGGACTCAAACCAGGACTCAAACCAGGACTCAAACCAGGACTCAAACCAGGACTCAAACCAGGACTCAAAGCAGGACTTAAAGCAGGACTCAAACCAGGTCTGTGGGCTGGTTCAGGGTCCAGATATTTGGACAAAGTGAGAGTTTGGTGAGTTTGTCGCTGCAGGAACAAGAAGAGGTGGATTTGATCAGAGCTCTGATAACCTTTGGTCGGTGTAACTGACTCCAACATGAAACCACAGCAGCCTGTTTCTCCCTCTGTGAAACAGTTTCTCCATGGACCAATGAGCAAGGCAGACCAATGATAAACTATCCTCCTGAAAGTGTCCAAACGTTAACTTCTGATGACTCGCTTCACATGAGCAGGACACAAAGAGCTGTGGACACAGAGAGGAGGACATAGATAACCCCAGGTCAAACCCAGATCAGCTGATCACTGGTTGAGAAACTACAGACATGTGTGAAACTTGCTTCAGACTTTCTGCTGATGAAAAGTGAAATCGCTGGGTTCACTGGAAATCCTGGAATAGTTTTATAAACTTGGAGAAACTGGTTTCTGTAAATGGAAACGATTGTTTTTCTTTGTGGCCGTATGGAGTCACTCCTTTCAGAGAAAACGTTTCATTTATTAAACAACTGGTGGTTTCTGCGCTGGAGCTACATCCTGCTGTGACAGCGCTCGGTCTGAGCGCCAACAGCTCCTTCATAGAGAGCAAAGGAAGGAGTCAGCCGTCGTTTGCACAGAGCGCCGTCGTTTCCACAGAGCGCCGCAGTTTCCACAGAGCGCCGTCTTTACCACAGAGCGCCATCACTTCCACAGAGCGCCGTCGTTTCCACAGAGCGCCATCACTTCCACAGAGCGCCATCGTGTCCACAGAGCGCCGTCGTTTCCACAGAGCGCCATCACTTCCACAGAGCGCCATCGTGTCCACAGAGCGCCATCGTTTCCACAGAGCGCCGTCGTTTCCAAAGAGCGCCGTCGTTTCCACAGAGCGCCGTCGTGTCCACAGAGCGCCATCGTGTCCACAGAGCGCCATCGTTTCCAAAGAGCGCCATCGTTTCCACAGAGCGCCGTCGTTTCCAAAGAGCGCCGTCGTTTCCACAGAGCGCCGTCGTGTCCACAGAGCGCCATCGTTTCCACAGAGCGCCATCATTTCCACAGAGCGCCATCGTTTCCACAGAGCGCCATCATTTCCACAGAGCGCCATCGTTTCCACAGAGCGCCGTCGTTTGCACAGAGCACCATCGTTTCCACAGAACGCCGTCGTTTCCACAGAGCGCCGTCTTTTCCACAGGGCGCCGTCGTTTCCACAGAGCGCTGTCGTTTCCACAGAGCGCCGTCATTTCCACAGAGCGCCGTCATTTCCACAGAGCGCCGTCGTTTCCACAGAGCGCCGTCGTTTCCACAGAGCGCCATCGTTTCCACAGAGCGCCATCGTTTCCACAAAGCGCCGTCTTTTCCACAGAGCGCCGTCGTTTCCACAGAGCGCCATCGTTTCCACAGAGCGCCGTCGATTCCACAGAGCGCCATTGTTTCCACAGAGCGCCGTCGTTTCCACAGAGCGCCGTCGTTTCCACAGAGCGCCATCGTTTCCACAGAGCGCCATCGTTTCCACAAAGCGCCGTCTTTTCCACAGAGCGCCGTCGTTTCCACAGAGCGCCGTCGTTTACACAGAGCGCCGTCGATTCCACAGAGCGCCGTCGATTCCACAGAGCGCCGTCGTTTCCACAGAGCGCCATCGTTTCCACAGAGCGTCGTCGTTTCCACAGAGCGCCATCGTTTCCACAGAGCGCCATCGTTTCCACAGAGCGCCATCGCTTCCACAGAGCGCCATCGTTTCCACAGAGCGCCGTCGTTTTCACAGAGCGCCATCGTTTCCACAGAGCGCCATCGTGTCCACAGAGCGCCGTCGTTTCCACAGAGCGCCATCGTGTCCACAGAGCGCCGTTTCCACAGAGCGCCGTCGTTTTCACAGAGCGCCATCGTTTTCACAGAGCGCCATCGCTTCCACAGAGCGCCGTCGTTTCCACAGAGCGCCATCACTTCCACAGAGCGCCATCGTGTCCACAGAGCGCCGTCGTTTCCACAGAGCGCCATCACTTCCACAGAGCGCCATCGTGTCCACAGAGCGCCATCGTTTCCACAGAGCGCCGTCGTTTCCAAAGAGCGCCGTCGTTTCCACAGAGCGCCGTCGTGTCCACAGAGCGCCATCGTGTCCACAGAGCGCCATCGTTTCCAAAGAGCGCCATCGTTTCCACAGAGCGCCGTCGTTTCCAAAGAGCGCCGTCGTTTCCACAGAGCGCCGTCGTGTCCACAGAGCGCCATCGTTTCCACAGAGCGCCATCATTTCCACAGAGCGCCATCGTTTCCACAGAGCGCCATCATTTCCACAGAGCGCCATCGTTTCCACAGAGCGCCGTCGTTTGCACAGAGCACCATCGTTTCCACAGAACGCCGTCGTTTCCACAGAGCGCCGTCTTTTCCACAGGGCGCCGTCGTTTCCACAGAGCGCTGTCGTTTCCACAGAGCGCCGTCATTTCCACAGAGCGCCGTCATTTCCACAGAGCGCCGTCGTTTCCACAGAGCGCCGTCGTTTCCACAGAGCGCCATCGTTTCCACAGAGCGCCATCGTTTCCACAAAGCGCCGTCTTTTCCACAGAGCGCCGTCGTTTCCACAGAGCGCCATCGTTTCCACAGAGCGCCGTCGATTCCACAGAGCGCCATTGTTTCCACAGAGCGCCGTCGTTTCCACAGAGCGCCGTCGTTTCCACAGAGCGCCATCGTTTCCACAGAGCGCCATCGTTTCCACAAAGCGCCGTCTTTTCCACAGAGCGCCGTCGTTTCCACAGAGCGCCGTCGTTTACACAGAGCGCCGTCGATTCCACAGAGCGCCGTCGATTCCACAGAGCGCCGTCGTTTCCACAGAGCGCCATCGTTTCCACAGAGCGTCGTCGTTTCCACAGAGCGCCATCGTTTCCACAGAGCGCCATCGTTTCCACAGAGCGCCATCGCTTCCACAGAGCGCCATCGTTTCCACAGAGCGCCGTCGTTTTCACAGAGCGCCGTCGCTTCCACAGAGCGCCATCGTTTCCACAGAGCGCCGTCGTTTTCACAGAGCGCCATCGTTTCCACAGAGCGCCATCGTTTCCACAGAGCGCCATCGTGTCCACAGAGCGCCATCGCTTCCACAGAGCGCCATCGTTTCCACAGAGCGCCGTCGTTTTCACAGAGCGCCATCGTTTCCACAGAGCGCCATCGTTTCCACAGAGCGCCATCGTTTCCACAGAGCGCCATCGTGTCCACAGAGCGCCGTCGTTTCCACAGAGCGCCATCGTGTCCACAGAGCGCCGTTTCCACAGAGCGCCGTCGTTTTCACAGAGCGCCATCGTTTTCACAGAGCGCCATCGCTTCCACAGAGCGCCGTCTTTTCCACAGAGCGCCATCGTTTCCACAGAGCGCCATCGTTTTCACAGAGCCCCATTGTTTCCACAGAGCGCCGTCGTTTCCACAGAGCTCCGTCGTTTCCACAGAGCGCCATCGTTTCCACAGAGCGCCGTCGTGTCCACAGAGCGCCATCGTTTCCACAGAGCGCCATCGTTTCCACAGAGCGCCGTCGTTTCCACAGAGCGCCGTCGTTTCCACAGAGCGCCGTCGTGTCCACAGAGCGCCGTCGTTTCCACAGAGCGCCGTCGTTTCCACAGAGCGCCGTCGTTTCCACAGAGCGCCATCGTGTCCACAGAGCGCCGTCGTTTCCACAGAGCGCCGTCGTTTTCACAGAGCGCCGTCGTTTCCACAGAGCGCCGTCGTTTTCACAGAGTGCCATTCTTTCCACAGAGCGCCATCATTTCCACAGAGCGCCGTCGTTTTCACAGAGCGCCATCGTTTCCACAGAGCGCCATCGTGTCCACAGAGCGCCGTCGTTTCCACAGAGCGCCGTCGTTTTCACAGAGCTCCGTCGTTTCCACAGAGCGCCGTTGTTTCCACAGAGCGCCGTCGTCTGCTTTGGGCAGAGGCCGAGCTGATTTCAGGGTCCAGACTCAGAATAAAAGATCACTTTTCTTTCTGAGCATTTCCTGTCCTCCACTGAGAGTTTGAGGCTTTGGTTTCTCTAACCATCACCATCCATGAAAGCTAAACAAAGCTGTTTGTGCAGCTCTAACAAAGATAAACCCCAGGCTGTGATCTCGGTCTAACAAACGGCTCCTGATCCTAAACCCGACCAAACCTCCACAGCAGCCCGGCTCAGACACGTGAGATGAGACATCCCTCCTACGTGTCGTCCCTGGTCTCTGTCAGACTGACTCACTGAGTCTGAGCAGACGTCAGCAGACCAGCTCTGAACACTTTCTGCTCGCTCAGTTTTTGGGTTTGACCCACATTTTTCAGCGGGCATGAGTGACTGGGGGCTCCAGTCCCTGAAACAGCCCAGGTTATATGTGGACCTGAGGTCTTTTCCTGCACCGTATCCCCACAGTTTGAGCCCAGGTCCTGATCATCTACGGTCCTGTTTCTAAAGTCTACGTTTTCTTTAGGCTTCATGTTTTTAGGGCGCGTCACAGTGAATTCCTTGTTTCTGATTGGCGTTCAGCGTGCTGGTTTGGCAGTTTTATATCAGATGCCTGTTCTGACACAACCGTCCCCATCAGGACTTGTTGGGGGCTTGTTGCCCCCAGAAGCTCCCAGTCTCCTGGGCCACAGCAGTCTCTGATCCAGCTCCAAACCAAAGGCGTCAATCTCAGATCTGAAAGCAGGGGAAGTCATGCCATCAGTTTGGAAACCTGAGGTGTTTTCTAAGCAGGTGAAGGAGTACGCACAGCTTCCCATTTCCCATCAGGAAGCATCCAGGATCATAAAGCAGAGGTGGAGCTATGAATGAACCTGCTCTTTATTTCCATGTGGCCAGGACGCTCAGAGTCTTTTTATCAGGCACACAGAGAGTCTCCTAAGGGCTCATATGCTCTGTGTTTGGGAGGGCCTCGGCTCAGAGCATGTTGTGTCTCAGTTCATCATGAGCAGAGAAGTTTTCAGAGCTGTCTCCGTCTTCAAAGTGACCGTGGGAACTCTTCACAGCAGCTTGTTCATCTCTGCGTCGCTCTGACTGAAGGAGGAAATTCACACAAAGCTGACGTTAGAAACAAACCGTGGTCGACACGTCCTCCAGCTTCAGAGGACCAGAGCGTATGTGTGCTGAAGGGACGACGCTGCTCCAGGGGCCTGAGGCTCAGTGTGGGAGAGTCTGATGTCTCTGAGCCGGCTGGAAACCGTCCAGCTGTTTTCATCTGTACGACGTTATCTGGACGGGGTCATTAGTCCAAACGTCCCATGATTCCTCACACAGCAGACAACCACGCAGCCGCCTCCTTCTCATGAGTCCGCCAAAACATCTCCCCCCTCCCCCACATCCAGCATCCAGGTTCCTCCACAGACTCAGAGACTACAGGGTCAGCATCACCCTCACCGTGGCTCCCGTCCAAAAGAGACAGGAATCCCCGAACCAAGCCGAGTGTTTACAAACAGGGTCTCCTCGCCCCTGACTCCTCATGTTTCCTCACCCCTGACTCCTCGGGTTTTGCCCCTGACTCCTCAGGTTTTGCCCCTGACTCCTCTGGTTTTGCCCCTGACTCCTCAGGTTTCGCTTTCTGACTCCTCAGGTTTTGGCTTTTCTAAAGCATCACTGCTTAAAAGATCAAACATGAGGTAGAAATGCACAGCAGGAAAAATTGCCAGCTCTTGTTTTCAAACAATGTGTTTGCGTTTCAAAGCGAACAAAGCTCCAAACCACGAGAGCGGCGCCGCGGCTCAGCATCAGTTTCTTCAGATTCTGCAGTCGGGGCATTTATCAGCTTTCCTTTCCCTTCAACATGACACATCCATTCCTGGGACTTTAAAGAAACTCACTCATGCTTTGGTTGCTTCTTTTCGCCATGTCTGGATGTGTTACTGCTTTTGTAATTTCACCCGTAATTGGCCGCACTTTTGGCAGAGTATCAGCAGAAATCTCAAACCGCTGGAAAGTTCTCCGAGAAGAGATCGACTCAACTTTCATCTGAGGGGTAGAAAGTCTGCTTCCAATGAGAGCAACACGGAGACCTGAGGACGTTAGAGCTGCTGAGCTCTGCCCTCCTGAGCCCAGGAGTCAGAGTAAATACCAGATCATGATGCTGCTCACACAGGTGGGCTTTCTCCAGGTGAGATGGTCAGGTAGTTCTCCAGGTGAGATGGTCAGGTAGTTCTCCAGGTGAGATGGTCAGGTAGTTCTCCAGGTGAGATGGTCAGCTAGTTCTCCAGGTGAGATGGTCAGCTAGTTCTCCAGGTGAGATCGTCAGGTAGTTCTCCAGGTGAGATGGTCAGGTATTTCTCTTCTTTTAGACACTCACAGACAGATTTTCCAGCAGGAAACCTCCTTTTTCTAAAAGTATCAAACCTAAAGTACCTAAAGTATCTGAAGTATCTGAAGTACCTAAAGTACCTAAAGTATCTGAAGTATCTAAAGTATCTGAAGTACCTAAAGTACCTGAAGTATCTGAAGTATCTAAAGTATCTGAAGTATCTAAAGTATCTGAAGTACCTAAAGTATCTGAAGTACCTAAAGTATCTGAAGTACCTAAAGTATCTGAAGTACCTAAAGTACCTAAAGTACCTAAAGTATCTGAAGTACCTAAAGTATCTGAAGTATCTGAATCCTTGAAAGTAACAGCGTCAAAGTTTCCAGTTGCTGTTGGAGCGAGTCAGAGTCGACTTTAGGATCACAGAGCTGTTATTACTCCTGGAAGCTGCGCTGAAGAAGGAAGGTCAGAACCAAACATCAGTGGGTCAGAACCAACTGTCAGCAGGTCAGAAGCAAATGTTAGTGGGTCAGAACCAAACGTCAGAGGATCAGAACCAAATGTCAGCGGGTCAGAACCAAACGTCAGCGGGTCAGAACCAAACGTCAGCGGGTCAGAACCAAACGTCAGCGGGTCAGAACCAACCGTCAGCGGGTCAGAACCAACCGTCAGAGGATCATAACCAAACATCAGTGGGTCAGAACCAAACATCAGAGGATCAGAACCAAATGTCAGCGGGTCAGAACCAAACGTCAGCGGGTCAGAACCAAACGTCAGCGGGTCAGAACCAAACGTCAGCGGGTCAGAACCAACCGTCAGCGGGTCAGAACCAACCGTCAGAGGATCAGAACCAAACATCAGTGGGTCAGAACCAAACATCAGAGGATCAGAACCAAATGTCAGCGGGTCAGAACCAACTGTCAGAGGATCAGAACCAAACATCAGTGGGTCAGAACCAAACGTCAGCGGGTTGGACCCACTTTGAAAAGTTGAAGACCTCCACTCACCTAACAGCTGGCTGCAGATCCAGAGCAGGAGGACGCAGGAGTACTCCATATGTTTGCCGGTGCAGGCGCACATGTGTGTGTTTGTGTGAGAGTGTGTGTGTGTGTGTGTGTGTGTGTGTGTGTGTGTGTGTGTGTGACTGCTGAGAGTGTGTGTGTGTCTGCTGAGAGTGTGTGTGTGTCTGCTGAGAGTGTGTGTGTGTGTGTGGAGGGCTGAGGAAAAGGAGCCAGGGGAAGACTCCGTTAAAGATCCCACTCTGATTGACTCCAGGTCCAAGTTAAAGCTCTGCCTATATCTGAGAGGAGGAGGAGGAGACTGGAGGAGGAGGAGGAGGAGGAGGAGGAGGAGACTGAAGAAGAAGGAGGAGGAGGAGAGTGGAGGAGGAGGAGGAGACTGAAGAAGAAGCAGGAGGAGGAGAGTGGAGGAGGAGGAGGAGGAGGAGACTGAAGAAGAAGCAGGAGGAGGAGGAGAGTGGAGGAGGAGGAGGAGACTGAAGGAGGAGAAGGAGGAGGAGGCTGACTCTCACTCTCCCATCCAGCTCAGTCTGCCTGGGTGAAGACTCAGATGTTCCTGTTTGTTGTTTGGTGTTTTTGGGCCGACCCAAAGAAAAGATCAGAGATTTCAAATCCATTTTTACAAGATCATAACTTTTACTTTAAACTTGCTGTTTGAACTTTTTAAAAACTTTCCTTCTGTAATTTTACAGCCATAACTGCTGATTTTTGATCAAACAAAGAGATTATAATCTTTGTGTCTATCATGAGAGAGTTCGGTCTTTCACCATCAGAGGAATGAAGAAGCATCACTGTGATGACGCACGTTTCCAAACATATATTCTAGCAAAGAGTTGATGCTGCAGCCAAACCTTTTCTCCTCACAGGCACAAAAGCTCCTCTGTCAGACTCTGGCTACGCAGCACGCCGTGCTATCATCATGGCACAACCACAGACTAACCCCGGTATTAGCAGAGGAACGTAAATGTAGGGTTCCTGTGTTACCTCATCCCTCGCAGTCCGACCATGCAGCCCTGACGGCAGAATGGGAAACGATCCCTCTTACGCAACAACACATCGTTTATGTACATTAGCTCTCCTCAAATCACTTTGTGGTTCATGTCACTTTTTTTAACAAAAGCATTTTCGCTTTGGTTTGGAAAGTGAATTTACACTTCCATGTGCCCAGACTGGGTTTGAACAAACGGGGGTGCTGTGTAAAAACCCGTCTGTAGTTCAGCACAGGACTGTTGGGACATAACGTGGACAAATCTGTGCTGGTTTGATCGTGACACTAAAAACATCTGATCCTCACGACCTCTGACACAGAGACATGACTTACACAGATCACTGCTATGAAATGTGTGAATTTAATGGTATGAATTATACTCGTTACTCCTTTTATATATTTTTTAAATTCTAAACACAGTTATAAGAGTTTGTGAACAATTGATGAACTCAACCAAAGCTGCAGTCTTCCTCGACGGTCCCCAGTTTTTGTTCAGCTCAGCGTTAGTGATCACAGCGTTAGTGATCACAGACCAGCTTTCAGCGGACGGACAGACAGGAAGTTCCTGTGATGATGACGACAGCAGAATTAAACATTTTGGTGTTTTTCCACCAGAAGGTCCAGGAATTTTAGTTCCTGGTAAAACAGGGAACTACTTCACTTCTGTGGCCGACTGCATTTCCTCCATGAGCCAAAGACCTGGGTAAATCATGTGAATCAGACCAGCCAGGGAGGAACAAGGATAGATGCAGCACTTCACCAGACCAGTAGAGGGCAGTAAGACACCGATGAAAGCCAGTCAGCGAAAGTAAAACCACAGAAGTCGGAGAAACGTCAGAGTTTGTATGAGTAGCATGGCAGGTTAGCATGGAGGATCTTCGGCCTGTGCTGGTTTCGATCGTGCTTTGTTTCACCGCCGATGGATTTTTGACACTTGAAGGGAAACAAGCGCTGGGGTCAAACCCACGGTCGGTCTGAAGCTGCTTCAAAAGCTTCGATCGGAGTCACCGAACTGCTCTGGGTCTGATGCTGGAGGGATCAGAGACGGCCTGGGGTTAGACAACATAGTGAGGGAGTGGGTTAGTGGTGGGTTAGTGATGGGGTGGGTAAGTGGTGGGGTGGGTTAGTGGTGGGTTAGTGGTGGGTAAGTGGTGGGTTAGTGGTGGGTTAGTGGTGGGTTAGTGGTGGGTTAGTGGTGGGGTGGGTTAGTTGTGGGTTAGTGGTGGGTAAGTGGTGGGTAAGTGGTGGGTTAGTGGTGGGGTGGGTTAGTGGTGGGTTAGTGGTGGGTAAGTGGTGGGTTAGTGGTGGGTAAGTGGTGGGTAAGTGGTGGGTTAGTGGTGGGGTGGGTTAGTGGTGGGTTAGTGGTGGGTAAGTGGTGGGTTAGTGGTGGGTAAGTGGTGGGTTAGTGGTGGGTTAGTGGTGGGTTAGTGGTGGGTTAGTGATGGGTTAGTGGTGGGTCAGTGGTGGGGTGGGTTAGTGGTGGGGTGGGTTAGTGGTGGGTAAGTGGTGGGTTAGTGATGGGTTAGTGGTGGGTTAGTGGTGGGTAAATGGTGGGTTAGTGGTGGGTTAGTGGTGGGGTGGGTTAGGGGTGGATAGTGGTGAGTTAGTGATGGGTTACTGATGGGTTAGTGGTGGGTTAGTGGTGGGTTAGTGATGGGAAAGTGATGGGTTAGTGATAGTGTGGGTAAGTGGTGGGGTGGGTTAGTGATGGGTTAGTGATGGGAAAGTGATGGGTTAGTGGTGGGGTGGGTTAGTGATGGGTTAGTGATGAGAAAGTGATGGGTTAGTGGTGGGGTGGGTTAGTGATGGGTTAGTGATGAGAAAGTGATGGGTTAGTGGTAGTGTGGGAAAGTGATGGGTTAGTGGTAAGGTGGGTTAGTGGTTGCTTAGTGGTTGCTTAGTGGTGGGTTAGTGGTGGGTTAGTGATGGGTTAGTGATGGGTTTGTTATGACTGTCAGTCATATGTTTGTAGCGCGGATGGGGAAGCGCTGTTTTGTTTGTTTCTCTCTCTGTCCTCTGTCTCTCTGTAGTTCTACTTGCCGCTCTCCTGCAGGTGTGACCTATGATTGGCTGAGGGGTGTGGGGACGCACCGGCTTCTGGTTGGAGGAGGACGTCACATGGCGGGCAGCGATTGGCCGGACTCGAATGACGGGGTTTTCAAAGGGGGTTCCAGTAGTTCGGACGCTGGCCCTTCTGCCTCACCACCGCCATTCGTCTGAGCTGCGTTAGAACGTTGCCAATCTGTGTGTGTGTGCTGTCAGTATAAATCTGACTTTGTCAGGTTTTGAAGACTACGATTGCAGGCGCGGTAGTAGGGGAGAACAGCGTGGGAAGGGGGGGATTTTTCTCCTGTTTTATGTTCAGGGATTCAGTCCCAGGGTTTGTATGTTTTTTTTTTTAAACTCTAGTGTTAGGTAAGTTATTTTGATTTACCAGAGTGATTTTTGTTTGTTTCTTTGTTCGTTTGCTGTTCCTCCCTGAGGTAACCTAAAGGAAAAAACAACCTTTTGAAAGAATAAAACATTGGGTTAAGACTGCAAACTTGATTCTGTTTCTTCGTTTCTGTGTTGAGACGCTCTGGTGGTGAGACAGGAGAGGTCACTTTATGTTATTTCCCAGCACCCCTAGACTGGGTCGTAACAGGTTAGGGGTGGATAGTGGTGGGTTAGTGATGGGTTAGTGGTGGGTTAGTGGTGAGGTGGGTTTTTATGGAGAAGAACGACGGTAGGAGCAGGATCTCAGCCGATGATACGACGATGAGGAAAACTTCAGGTCAGGAACAATCGGTGGAGGATGAGGCTCACACACAGCATCCTGTTCGCCGTCCCACACGTGTGGAGCACCTGTGAAACCCATCAGCTGATGTAAAATGAGTTTGTTTCATATCTTGATCTCATAACCTCCCTGTCAGCAACTGTCCGTCTGAAAATCTGTCAGAGCAGCAAACATACATCTCTGGCTCCAGCAGACACGAGCTCTCTGTCTGTTTTCACAGACTGCTTTTCATTTCAACAAAAAACAACCACAAATGACACAAATCAAGACTGTTTGTGTTTTAATGACTCAAGCTTCAAAAACAAGAAGCAATCAGGAGTGGTGCAGTTGAAAGTGCTTAAAAGCTCATTGGATTTGGATTTTTCCTTCATCACCTCGTGGTGGGAGCCGGCTGGGCCCCTGCTTTCTCTAACAGCTGGAAATGAAGTCCTGAGACTGCTGCGGCTTCAGAGCACGCCAAACTGTAGCTTCAGCAGTGAATGTGAATGTGCAGGCCTCAGAAACAGCCCCTGAAGTCAAGCTCCAGGAGTGTTTGTCAGTTTTAACAATCTGACAATGACTTTGGCTTCATGCTGACAGTTTATTGTTGTAAGTAGAAAAAATCAAGACAACAAGTAACAACAGTAACTTCTTCATGAGCAAAACAACAAGACAATACAGCAGGACCACGCCTCAAAGGCAGCATTCCTCGTCCATCGAGCTTGGTTGGAATAAAACATTCCCAAACGGGGAAGAGAGAGGGGGTTTGGCAGTCACTGAGCTGCTGTAAAGTTCTCCGTAAACATTAAAGTTTCATGACGAGGATTGTTTTATTCAGTGCTGTGGGAACAGGCTCACAGCTCAGGAATCTCCCAGTGTCAGGCTGCAGGACGAGATGGATCAGAGAGGAGCCCACAGTCAGGATGAAGGTCTAAGCCGAGGCAGCGTGCCAGAGCAGCGCGGGGGTCTGGCTCTTTCTGGAAGCTCCACGACCAGAGGGGGCAACAGGCATTCACCAACACGACTGCTGCTAAACTCAGAGTCCATGTGGACTTTAAGCTCAAAGCCAGGGGAGAAGAGAGACGAGGATCTGATCTAACAGGAGGGTGAAAGTTAGAGAGCCCCACAGAGCCCCACAGAGCCTCACAGAGCCACACAGAGCCACACAGAGCCCCACAGAGCCACACAGAGACACACAGAGCCCCACAGAGCCCCACAGAGCCACACAGAGCCACACAGAGCCCCACAGAGCCCCACAGAGCCACACAGAGCCCACAGAGCCACACAGAGCACAGAGCCACACAGAGCCCCACAGAGCCCCAGAGAGCCCCACAGAGCCCCACAGAGCCCCACAGAGCCCCACAGAGCCCCACAGAGCCCCACAGAGCCCCACAGAGCCTCACAGAGCCACACAGAGCCCCACAGAGCCACACAGAGCCCACAGAGCCACACAGAGCACAGAGCCACACAGAGCCCCACAGAGCCCCAGAGAGCCCCACAGAGCCCCACAGAGCCCCACAGAGCCCCACAGAGCCCCACAGAGCCCCACAGAGCCCCACAGAGCCCCACAGAGCCACACAGAGCCACACAGAGCCCCACAGAGCCCCACAGAGCCACACAGAGCCCACAGAGCCACACAGAGCCCACAGAGCCACACAGAGCCCCACAGAGCCCCACAGAGCCCCACAGAGCCCCACAGAGCCCCACAGAGCCTCACAGAGCCACACAGAGCCCCACAGAGCCCCACAGAGCCTCACAGAGCCACACAGAGCCCCACAGAGCCCCACAGAGCCACACAGAGCCCACAGAGCCACACAGAGCCACACAGAGCCCCACAGAGCCCCACAGAGCCCCACAGAGCCCCACAGAGCCCCACAGAGCCCCACAGAGCCACACAGAGCCACACAGAGCCCCACAGAGCCCCACAGAGCCACACAGAGCCCACAGAGCCACACAGAGCCCACAGAGCCACACAGAGCCCCACAGAGCCCCACAGAGCCCCACAGAGCCCCACAGAGCCCCACAGAGCCCCACAGAGCCCCACAGAGCCTCACAGAGCCACACAGAGCCCCACAGAGCCCCACAGAGCCCCACAGAGCCACACAGAGCCCCACAGAGCCCACAGAGCCCCACAGAGCCCCACAGAGCCCCACAGAGCCCCACAGAGCCCCACAGAGACCCACAGAGCCACACAGAGCCCCACAGAGCCACACAGAGACCAACAGAGCCCCACAGAGCCACACAGAGCCCCACAGAGCCCCACAGAGCCCCTCAGAGCCACACAGAGCCCCACAGAGCCACACAGAGCCCCACAGAGCCCACAGAGCCCACAGAGCCCCACAGAGCCACACAGAGCCCCACAGAGCCACACGTAGCAACACAGAGCCCCACAGAGCCCCTCAGAGCCCCACAGAGCCACACAGAGCCCCACAGAGCCCACAGAGCCCCACAGAGCCCCACAGAGCCACACAGAGCCCCACAGAGCCCCACAGAGCCCCTCAGAGCCACACAGAGCCCCACAGAGCCCCACAGAGCCCACAGAGCCCCACAGAGCCCCACAGAGCCACACAGAGCCCCACAGAGCCCCACAGAGCCCCTCAGAGCCACACAGAGCCCCACAGAGCCCCACAGAGCCACACAGAGCCATACAGAGCCCCACAGAGCCCCACAGAGCCACACAGAGCCCCACAGAGCCCACAGAGCCCCACAGAGCCCCACAGAGCCACACAGAGCCCCACAGAGCCCCACAGAGCCCCTCAGAGCCACACAGAGCCCCACAGAGCCCCACAGAGCCCACAGAGCCCCACAGAGCCCCACAGAGCCCCACAGAGCCCCACAGAGCCCCACAGAGCCCCTCAGAGCCACACAGAGCCCCACAGAGCCCCACAGAGCCAGGGTCAGAAACCAGCATGGTGTCAGTCATTGGGTCAGAAACCAGCATGGTGTCAGTCAGAGGGTCAGAAACCAGCATGGTGTCAGTCAGAGGGTCAGAAACCAGCATGGTGTCAGTCATAGGGTCAGAAACCAGCATGGTGTCAGTCAGAGGGTCAGAAACCAGCATGGTGTCAGTCATAGGGTCAGAAACCAGCATGGTGTCAGTCATAGGGTCAGAAACCAGCATGGTGTCAGTCAGAGGGTCAGAAACCAGCATGGTGTCAGTCAGAGGGTCAGAAACCTCTGTGGAAAGCTCCTGGTCTGGTATCTTTACGCGTCGGCACTGTGGAGAAACTTCAGGTTTGTGTGGATTCTGCTGCCCCCTGTGGACAGATCAGCACATCACACGTCTGATTATGGTTGATTCAGTGTCAGGAACACAATCGACTATAAAGGATCAGTCGTCTCTCAGCTGATGGTCTTTGGTACAAACAGTCTAAATATTGATCTGCTCCAGGGTTAGAGTCAGGGTCAGGGTCAGGGTCAGGGTCAGGGTTAGAGTTACTTCAGTCAGTCAGCGTAGGTCAGGGTTAGAGTTAGGGTTAGGGTTAGGGTTAGGGTTAGGGTCAGGGTTAGAGTCAGGGTCAGGGTCAGGGTTAGAGTCAGGGTCAGGGTTAGGGTTAGGGTTAGAGTCAGGGTCAGGGTTAGGGTTAGGGTTAGAGTCAGGGTCAGGGTTTGGGTTAGGGTTAGAGTCAGGGTCAGGGTTTGGGTTAGGGTTAGAGTCAGGGTCAGGGTTAGGGTTAGGGTTAGAGTTACTTCAGTCAGTGAGTGAAGGTTTAACAATCAGAGTCACTGAAGTGAAACCTTAGCCAGCGTTAACGCCTGATTGTTAATTAAAACATCTGTACGACCTGATATGAGCCACACTGACCCGAGTGGATCCAGAGAAAACCTTTAAGAATTTAAAGACAGAGTGACGCATGAATCGATTGTAAAAAGAAAAAACATGACAACGTTTTTAAAAATGTTTTTTAGTTTTTTGAATTAAGACATTTCCCCTTTAATAAAAACTGAGCAAGCACATCTTTCTTCTCTGGCAGATTGTTTTACTCTGAAAAAGCAATTCAGGAACCAGGTCTGCCTCCAGGTCTTGGAATGAGATGGTTTTGGACTCGTCAGGTGAAAGTGGCTCAGATCCAGACCAGTTTTTATGACAGTGGGACTCATCACTTCCTTCATGTTATCTGCAGCGAGTCCCGCTGCCTCTTCATGAGACGAGCGCCGTAACCACGCAGCTAACTGGTTCCTCACATCCACCGTTCCTGAAATCTGATTCTGTTTCCTGGTTTTACGTTTGATCGGGTCGATCGATGGTCTCCGTTTTGGAAAATGTGACTCAGTCTAACTTTGTGTTAACCTTTGAATAGACAGGAAGTGGAGCTGAGGCCTTTAACTGTCAAACAGCTGCATCACGTCTGTTTTTAATCAGTTCAGCAAACCTGAAGTTACTACGAGTCTCAGTCAGAAACTGGTTGGACATAAAACCGTGAAGAACGCTGATGAAGAAATGAGCTGTTCACACCACAGACACGTCTCCAACCAGGATGTAAACGACTTCTTCACTGTCAAAGTGATTTTTAAAGCCCGGGTTGAAGATGTTTGTGGATTTTTACAGCTAGCCTGGAGGATTAGCGCCCTGACGTTAGCTGTAGCTGCTGTAGCTGCTGCTTCAGTCATGAAGTTTGAGCTTTTCCTGTTTTCACTGAAAGCTGGGGACAACAAACATTCAGCCACTGAGAACAAATAAAAAACTTTATTTTTCTATCATAAGGACAGAAGTTTGTGCTCCTGGTCTCTGACAGACCCTTGGTTTTAGGGACAACACGGCCCAAAGGCTTGGAGCCCTGTTCTGACAAGGGAAAAATGGGGTTTACTCTGGTCTTTGTTACAGATCTCTTTGACTCACACAATGGATTTCCCCAAACGTGGATAAGATCTAAATAAAGCGAAGGAGGGTTCATCCCTCAAACAAACAGATACGCGGACTGGGAGTCCAGATCCAGGATCTCAGATCTGGGTGTGAGAGCTGGTTTCTGAGGGTCCAGATGGATTTCATGTCTCCATCCCATTTCCTGTCGTCAGAGGTCATCTCCAGTTCCTCTCACTGCCAGAGAAGTTCCCAGGGTTTGGTCCTTTAAACTCTGGGCTGTACGCGCTGCAGCTCACTGCCCGTGGAGATGTTACTTTCCACACATCACAGCCAAGTACAGCAGGGGCAAACCGAAGCAAGCCACAGTTTCTGAAGCAGCACACACACCAGTCCTCAGAGGAGCTGTGGAAACACAGAGCTGCTCCAGCAGTTTGTTTTTTGGCCTCGTATCAGCTGCTGCGGGGAGGACAGGGAGAAGTTTCTGCACTTTGAGGCTGAGCTGCTTAAAGCATTAACCTGGAGAAAGGGCTGAGAGGCTGTGCTCAGGAAGTTTGTGCAGGGTTTTCACTGACACTAGACGTGATGAAAGAAACATGATCCAAACTAAACTCCAGCTTTAACCACACGCAACAAAACACCAGAGTGCATGGTCAAAATCACAGGCAGCCATTTCTAACCCCCAAAGTTCCCAAACTCTTAATTCATCAGCGTCTTTAATTTCTCAGGCTGCTGAAACAAACGCTCACAGCTAAAAATACACCGCCTCAGTTTGCCTCCTGGATCGTTTCTAAAGATGTTATCCCAGATTTACTGAATCACCCTGCAGGGATCTGAGGAGGTGGTCAACCAGAGCTGGAGCAGGAGAAACCAAAGCGCTGTGAGCGGATCTGAGGAGGAGACCATCAGTGACAGCCTGAATCTGAGGAGGAGACCGTCAGTGACAGCCTGAATCTGAGGAGGAGACCGTCAGTGACAGCCTGAATCTGAGGAGGAGACCGTCAGTGACAGCCTGAATCTGAGGAGGAGACCGTCAGTGACAGCCTGAATCTGAGGAGGAGACCGTCAGTGACAGCCTGAATCTGAGGAGGAGACCGTCAGTGACAGCCTGAATATGAGGAGGAGACAGTCAGTGACAGCCTGAATCTAAGGAGGAGACTGTCAGTGACAGCCTGAATCTGAGGAGACCGTCAGTGACAGCCTGAATCTGAGGAGGAGACCGTCAGTGACAGCCTGAATCTGAGGAGACCGTCAGTGACAGCCTGAATCTGAGGAGACCGTCAGTGACAGCCTGAATCTGAGGAGGAGACCGTCAGTGATAGTCTGAATCTGAGGAGGAGACCGTCAGTGACAGTCTGAATCTGAGGAGGAGACCGTCAGTGACAGCCTGAATCTGAGGAGGAGACCGTCAGTGACAGCCTGAATCTGAGGAGGAGACCGTCAGTGACAGCCTGAATCTGAGGAGGAGACCGTCAGTGACAGCCTGAATCTGAGGAGGAGACCGTCAGTGACAGTCTGAATCTGAGGAGGAGACCGTCAGTGACAGTCTGAATCTGAGGAGGAGACCGTCAGTGACAGCCTGAATCTGAGGAGGAGACCGTCAGTGACAGCCTGAATCTGAGGAGGAGACCGTCAGTGACAGCCTGAATCTGAGGAGGAGACCGTCAGTGACAGTCTGAATCTGAGGAGGAGACCGTCAGTGACAGTCTGAATCTGAGGAGGAGACCGTCAGTGACAGTCTGAATCTGAGGAGGAGACCGTCAGTGACAGCCTGCAGGGATCTGAGGAGGAGACCGTCAGTGACAGCCTGCAGGGATCTGAGGAGGAGACCGTCAGTGACAGCCTGAATCTGAGGAGGAGACCGTCAGTGACAGCCTGCAGGGATCTGAGGAGGAGACCGTCAGTGACAGCCTGAATCTGAGGAGGAGACCGTCAGTGACAGCCTGAATCTGAGGAGGAGACCGTCAGTGACAGCCTGAATCTGAGGAGGAGACCGTCAGTGACAGTCTGAATCTGAGGAGGAGACCGTCAGTGACAGCCTGAATCTGAGGAGGACACCGTCAGTGACAGTCTGAATCTGAGGAGGAGACCGTCAGTGACAGTCTGAATCTGAGGAGGAGACCGTCAGTGACAGCCTGAATCTGAGGAGGAGACCGTCAGTGACAGCCTGCAGGGATCTGAGGAGGAGACCGTCAGTGACAGTCTGAATATGAGGAGGAGACCGTCAGTGACAGCCTGCAGGGATCTGAGGAGGAGACTGTCAGTGACTGACTGCAGGCCGGAGGAGTTCAGTGGTTTCCTGTCCGCTGACCTGAAATCCTGCTTCTGAGCGCAGGCCGGGTTTGGACCATGATGCCTCCATGTTTGTTTCTGTATGTTGTTTGTACACACGTGGCTAAAAAAGGCTCCTCATGTAGCCCCCTCCAACCACAGCTATGCTCCAACGAGTAAATAAACAGAGATGTCTTCCTCTGTGTGAGCTGAGCTGAATCAGTCTTTGCTTCGCCCGCTCCTCCTCTCTGTCGGTGGATGTGATCTAAAGATGGCGTCCAGGATCCACAGATCCACAGAGACGTAAACTCAGACCTGACATCTTTGGCCTCAGAGACGGTCGACCCTCAGCTGAGCAGCAGTGGAAAAGGTAACGCATCGTACCACATGTAGTTATGTTGGAGTCCCTGCGGTGTTACTGGGAGCTGCGTCAGAAACGCAGCGTTGTCGTCATGGAAACTGTTTCAGTAAGTACAGACGTCCTGTAACCACGTCTCTTCGGCGCTCTGAGAGCTGATTCATGTCGGTTATTGATTAGGGTGGCCGGTTCAAGTCCTCAGGAAACCCCACAGGCTGGAAGAGACTTCACCTCTGAAGCTGAGCTGAGGAGCCCTTTAGCAAGGCTCCAAACCTCCAGCTGCTCTGGGTGCTCATCCAGGTGCAGCACCCTGTGACACGCGTCAACGCCGTTCAAAGACCCCTCTGTATCAGGCTGAAACCTGACTTTAAAGCTTAAAGAGGGGGTGTTGTAAACATGGATAAACTGTGACGTGTTGGATGTTCAGACTAAACGAGCAGATTTTCAAACTGCTGCATACAGATATTTGTCTTTGAGAAATCCCTGAATCTGATCTTTTAACAGCTCAAAATGTTTAAAACGCTCTGAAAGAGGATCTCCAGGAGACTCGCTGAGATGATGAGGCATGAGGTCTCCTAACTGCTCCTTGATATGTTTTGGGATTAATAAAACACCAGTGTGAGAAAAAAAGGATTATTTGAATCCAGATAATGTGAAACTAACTATGAACAGATGAACAAACCAGATCTGTATCTGAAAACTCTCACTGCTCCTGGAGTTTGAGCTCAGCTCTGCACACTGGGACGGAGACGCCATCACAAAGAGCTACACAGCTGCAGACAAACTGCACATTGTTGGTTTTTCTTTGTGCCGTTAAAACCGTCAGACAGGGACAGTTTCACTCTTACCCTCTGTCTCTGAACAGGTCGATTACATTTGTTACAGAACAAACCAGTGATAATTAGTTTATCGAGATAACGACCGTCTAACTCCAGGTGTTGTTTGGTAGTAAGCTCCTTCATTTCCATTCATCAGTTTGTTTTACAACGAACCAACCACCAACAGCTTTCAGGGCATTAACATGTCAGGACTGTGCTTTTCTGCCAAGTGTTGGTATAAAACATAATCACTGCAGCGTTATGAGCAGGACTGTTGGAGTAAACACAAGCTTCTTTAGGAATTTGCTGTAGGAAGTCTGAACTATTGGACGGACTTGACTCTTTTCTTTCAGTTTCATGCTCAAAGTGCCAAACACGGTCCCAGAGCTCCGAGTGTGGAGGAACAGGAACTTTGGCTGAGGATCTCCAGCACTGTGTTATTAGCCTCTTAATAGCTTGTCGGGGGATGTAAATTCATCCTCTCAGGGGACCTTTCTCAGCAGTTTTGGAGTTTGGCATGTTGCTGTGCTTCAGTCATCTATTGCTCCTGGATCCACCATGGAGGTCTGAGAGGAGTGAGGAGTAAGAAGGGGAGCAATCATCACAGAAACCAAGGATCCTCAGAGAAACGATGCCAGGCGTTAGCTCCATTTTCCTCAGCAGTGCACAGTCCGTCTGTTTTGTTTGTTCCCAGGAATTTATTTTCCAAAGAGTGAACTGACTTCCCCACAGCTGATCCAGCCTGATATCTGAGTAAAGCCTGTGGATGTCTCGGTATGGTCCATATGGAAGAGAAACAGAGCCACTTACAGAGAGGGAGAGCAGTAAATGTTTCTGAGCTCATGTGAGTCATTCCAACTTTTCCAGATCTCTGGCTGAGCCGTTTGCAGCTCCACTCGTGCCAGGAGCAATAGTGGGAAATAAGACTAATGTGGAAACTAAAGCCACACGCCACAAGATGGACGACGGCAGAACGCTGCAAACTCACACTTTGAGTTTCGCTGCAAAGCCGTGTCTCTCGGCAGCAGCTTAAACACAAAGCCTCCCTCGCTGTATGGAATTACTCGCCGTGAACTCGGTGATGTGCTGCGCGTCAGAGAGGACGTCTTGGTCCCAGTCTGGTCCCTAATGATGGAGGTCTTACAGAAAATCTCAGGAATGAACAGTCACCACATTCCTCTACCCAACCAAACAAAGCTCAGAGAGCCTCAAACAGAGACTGCAGGTCGGACACTTTGTGGTCCAGAATAAACTTCTGCTTTCGTCACGTCCACATCACAGGACGCACACGCTTCATCACGTTTACACAAACGTGGAGCAAATGGAAAAATGGTAGCAGGCTTTTCTCCAGGGTCTTAATGAGAAACCAAACAGTCTAAATTACCTGCTTGTAATTATCAGGTTTCACTGAGCTCATAAGACACCGTCTGCTGCAGGTCGACCAGCCGAACTCCAAGCTAAGACCCTCTCACTGGCGTAAAATGCAGTCTGTACGACAACACGCCGAGGGTTAATGCAACACGTCTCGCGGCGTGCTGCTCCCAGAGAGAAAGGTGGTGTGTGACGGTGCTTCGTGTTGATCTACACCCTGGCAGCTACCGCTCCAGCCCCAGTTAAAGCCTCTGTTTGTTTTCCTACCAGGCCTGGCAGATCGGTTTGTTCAGGAGAAGACAGATTCAGTTTCTTTAACTATGTTTGTATTTTTTAAAGAGCTATTTAATTTGGCCAGCAGGAGGTGTCTGCTCTAAACGGCTTAATCCTGTAATAGTTTGTGCTTTACATCATGTTTAACAGCAACTTCCAAGTTTAGATTTGAGGCCTCTGAGGGAGGACGACCTGCTCTCACTGGTGAGGATGAGGTTTTTACGGAAAGAGAAAATGTGAGTTCATCAGCGTGAGCCTGACTGTTCCTCATGCAGAAACAAAAGCAGAAGTAAAAAACACCTTACACATATTTATAATGTAAATAAGAAGCACATCGATCCACTGAGGAAGCATGTTTTTCCTTTTTCCAAAACTGCGATTTTATGATTGATATGGTTCCTCAAATCAAACCAATGATAGAAAGAACAAATCATAAGACGACCAGCTGACACAGACTCATGTTTCCTGATTCATCTCAGGAGCTGAAGGTCTCTCTCTATGCTCCAACATGGCTGCTGAAGTCAGAGGCTGCCTGACTCTGAGGGTAAGTTCATGGATATGAAGCAACAGGCTGTTCAGACGAAGTCCTGACCAACTGATCCATGACCAACTGATCAATGACCAACCGATCCATGACCAACTGATCCATGACCCACTAATCCGTGACAAACTGATCCATGACCAACCGATCCATGACCTACTGATCCAACTGATCCATGACCAACTAATCAATGACCAACCGATCCATGACCAACTGATCCATGACCCACTAATCCGTGACAAACTGATCCATGACCAACCGATCCATGACCTACTGATCCAACTGATCAATGACCAACTGATCCATGACCAACTGATCCATGACCCACTAATCCATGACAAACTGATCCATGACCAACTGATCCATGACCCACTTATCTGTGACCCACTAATCCATGACCAACTGATCCATGACCAACTGATCCATGACCCACTAATCCGTGACCACCTGATCCATGACCAACTAATCCAACTGATCCATGACGAACTGATCCATGACCAACTGATCCATGACCAACTGATCCATGACCAACTGATCCATGACCCACTGATCAATGACCAACTAATCCAACTGATCCATGACCAAGTGGTTCATGACCAACTGATCCATGACCAACTGGTCTATGACCAACTGATCCATGACCAACCTATCCATGACCAACTGATCCATGACCTACTGATCCAACTGATCCATGACCAACTGATCCATGACCAACTGATCCATGACCAACTGATCCTGACAACTGGTCCAAGACCATATGACCCTGACCAACTAGTCCATGACCAACTCTGGTCAGTATGGTCTGTACATACTTGTCTGGTCTGGTCTGGTCCTGTCTGCTCTGGACTGGTCTGGTCTGGTCTGTACAGTATGGTCTGGTCTGGTCTTGTCTGTCCTGTCTGGTCTGGTCTGTCCTTACTGGTCTGGTCTGGTCTGGTCTGACCTGTCTGGTCTGTCCTGTCTGGTCTGGTCTGGTCTGGTCTGTACGGTTTGGTCTTGTCTGGTCTGGTCTGGTCTGGTCTGGTCTGGTCTGGTCCGGTTTGTATCATCTGTTCTGGTCTGGTCTGGTCTGGTCTGGTCTTGTCTGGACCTGTCTGGTCTGATCTGGTCTGATCTGGGTTGTAAGATCTGGTCTGGTCTGGTTTGGTTTGTACGGTCTTGTCTGGTCTGGTCTGGTCTGGTTTCTCTGGTACGGTCTGGTCTGGCCTGGTCTGATCTGGTTTGTACGGTCTGGTCTGGTCTCTCTGGTTTGGTCTCTCTGGTTTTGGACTGGTCTGGTCTGGTCTGGTCTGGTCTGGTCTGGTCTGTCCTGTCTGGTCTGTCCTGTCCTGTCTGGTCTTGTCTGGTTTGGTCTGGTCTGGTCTGGTCTGGTTTGGTCTGGTCTGGTCTGATCTGGTTTGTAAGGTCTGGTCTGGTCTGGTCCGGTTTGTACGGTCTTGTCTGGTCTGGTCTGGTCTGGTTTTTCTGGTACGGTCTTGTCTGGTCTGGTCTGGTCTGGTCTGGTCTGATCTGGTTTGTACGGTCTGGTCTGGTCTCTCTGGTTTGGTCTGTACAATCTGGTCTGGTCTGGTCTGTCCTGTCTGGTCTGGTCTGGTCTGGTCTGGTCTGGTCTGGTCTGGTCTGGTCTAGTCTGGTCTTGTCTGGTCTGGTCTGGTCTTGTCTGGTCTTGTCTGGTCTGGTTTTCTGGTCTGGTCTGGTCTGGTCTGGTCTGGTCTGGTCTGATCTGGTCTGATCTGATCTGGTCTGGTCTGGTCTGGTCTGGTCTGGTCTGGTCTGGTCTGGTCTGGTCTGTCCTGTCTGGTCTTGTCTGGTCTGGTCTGGTTTTTCTGGTCTGGTCTGATCTGGTCTGATCTGATCTGGTCTGGTCTGGTCTGGTCTGGTCTGGTCTGGTCTGGTCTGGTCTGGTCTTTTCTGGTCTGATCTGGTCTGGTCTGGTCTGGTCTGGTCTGGTCTGGTCTGGTCTGGTCTGGTCTGGTTTTTCTGGTCTGGTTTTTCTGGTCTGATCTGGTCTGGTCTGGTCTGGTCTGGTCTGGTCTGATCTCATATCTACAGGACCTGGGAGATATCAAGCAAAGCTAACCATCTCAAAGTAATCAGAGAGCTGGTTTATTTTCATTAGAGTGCCACAGAGTCACCAGTTTAGAAAAAGCTGAGCTGGGTCAGGCTGTAGGGGGCGCTGCAGCTACAGATGCTGCTGTGAACATAGAGGAGTGTTTCTCTCATCAGTTTGCTGCTGTGTTTGAGGATTTACTGGGCAAATTACTCTTTTAGTTTCGTTGATAAAGGGACGTTTGTTGATTCTCAGCGTACAGTTGATGGATTGTCATTTCTGTCTTGGCCTTGTGAGGCCATTTGAAAATCCAGATCCATCATTGAAGCTGGTTTCTGGTCCTGTTCAGTACCTGGGGTGTAAACCAGTAAAGGACACACAGCCTGTCCACTCACAGCAGACACACAGAGTTAACTGTTTAATGGACGTCTCAGACTGCTAGTTGAGTAATGGTGAGAGCAGTCGGTGCCCGTTTCCTCTCTGTGAACAGCTGGTGTCAGGAATGAGATGTTTATCTGGAAATACCTCCTCAGATTTTACTCGTTTTACAAACCGATCCCTGCCGTGACATTTACAGACGGTGAGAGGGAAACTCCAGGCTCAGGGTCCCGGCACGCTCAGTGTCTTTCCTCTGCCAGGCCCAGGTAAATATGCCCCCTGTGGAGCTGGGAAGCTGGAGCGCCCCCTGTGGAGCTTTTATTAACTGCTGTTCTTCTTTTATACCTCAGATTGTCTCGATGACAACATTTTCTCATCCTTTATAGTTTTTATCTGGCGTGCCAGGGGAAACGGAGCCTGGATACCAGATGAATCAACATCCTCCAACACTTCATGGATCAGGAACGCACTGACTGGGAAAATTAAACGATTGTTTTCTGTCTTCTAGCCAGAGACAAACGCCGGCCTCTCACCTAATTAATGTGGTCGAATGCTTTCTCACAGCCTCAGACACTCGCTCCTGACGCCAGCTGTTTCAACACAGACGGCTGTGAGCAGAGAGTGATGCTGAGAGATGTTATCAACAGGGATCTGTTTATTTGCTGGTTTTTCTTTGGTAAACTGAAGCACAAACGAGTTCTGGATATGACCGGTTGTTTTTTCCTCTAAAAACTTCAAACTCAGTTTTGTTAAAACTTAACTTTACTCAAATCTTTACTTACACTCACTTTAACAGGTTTGCTTTCATGTGATGTTTTTCTCTTAGTTCCTTTATTATTGGTCAACCTTCTCCATCCCACTCCCTTTGAATACTTTAATTTATAGCCTTTATTATTCTAATTATTGATCTCAGTTGCTTTATTTATGTTATTGTAATTTTTCTTCACTGATTCATTCACTGCTTTTATCCTTAAAATGTTGTATAAACGATGTTTTCCTAAAGCTTTATTAAATGTCTATCAGTCTCTTACGAATTCATTTCTCTGCTCACAGCCTCTTTTTCTGTTTTTCCTTTAAATCTTTAATCAGTTTTACTTTTTCCACTCTTTGCTCTCATTACGTGTGGTTGGGTTTTTGTTAAAATGCATTTCTTTTCTTTCTTTTTCATAAATGCAGATAACACCAACTCAAAGGGATAGTTTTTAGTTCTTAAAGTGTGATTTAAAATTAACTTTGTCAGTTTGTACCGTAGTTTAGCAGCAGGCTACATTTAGCAGAGTCCACCATCACTACAAAATTAATCACAGAAATCGTTTCAGCAGAGAAAAACACAGATCTCTCCTCTCTCTGATAAACTCAATCAGCCAGCGCGGTGTTGTCATGGAGACCTAGACATGCCATAAATCACTCCGGTCCAGCTCGACCCGACCCAGACGCTGAGACGTAGCATTTAGGAACAAACTGTTGGTGCTGATAATCTCATTTTAAACTGTAGATCAGGATCAGGCAGATATCTGGAAGAGAAACTTTTTCAGGATCACTCAGAAACTCCTCACAGGAACTTTAACCTGAGATCTTCTGTAAAACACTGATCAGAGATAAACACCTCAAACAGACTCACTTCCTCAGATTTTATCACTTTCTTTTCTTTTTGTCGTGCGTTAATCTGCTGATAATGAGAACAGTTTTTGATGAGTGTGCTGCTGAAGTGACGATAGTTTGCTCCAGAGGAGCTTAGAGTGAATGACAGTAACAGTTTTTAACATCATCATGAAAATAATCTGCAGCATGTTGGACAAACAGCAAAGTTTTGCTGCTTGTCAGGAAAATCAGTTCATGAAAAATTAAAAGTGTTTTTAACTGACACACAACACAAAAACAGAGTCATTGAACATGATGTGAATTATTACCCTCTCCACACAGAAGCTTGAAAAAGGCTAACCAGGTCCACATAAGACAAAGGCTGATCTGATCAGGCTGATCTGATCAGGCTAGTCCAATCAGGCTGGTACTGATCGGGCTGGTCTGATCAGTACCAGCCTGATCAGTACCAGCCTGATCAGGCTGGTACTGATCAGGCTGATCTGATTACCTGCTCAATCAAACTAAGTTAGGCAGAAAAGCTGAAGTCAACCAGCCCTCATTGTAGGATTCACCTCAGTCAGAAACAAACATCACTACAACTCAGCCCGACGCAGAACGTTTCACACATTTTACCAAATACTGGGGAAGAGGCAGGAAGTCAGCGCTGATTTGTTTCTGAGGAATAATTCTGGCTTTGGGTCAGTGACCTTATTTTCTAACTTCCCAGTGAATACACAGGCTGTTCTCTGAAGGCCGCCCTCGTCTGGAGAAGGTTCAATAGCATTCCTGCTCCGCTGTGATAAGCTGCAGCCTGTAAGTCCTAATCCAGGGAGTCCAAACTTCAAGCCGTCCACCAAGCTGTGTAAGCAGCGACAGGAGCTGCTGTAATTGAAGAAAGAGCATCAGACTCCGAGCTGGACCAGGAGCTGCTCTGTGATGTTTTCACATGGTAGACCACACAAGCACATCCACAAGTCTCTGTTCTGGTTACACCAACATGTCAACACGTCAGAGGACCTCTTGGATCAGATAAGCTCGGTGAGAAAAGAAGGAAGAAAAACAAAAACTAATGTAATTTTTCTTTGTTTATACCAACGAGGGCCAGAAAAATTACATTTGATGGGACTCTGACCATTTTCAAACATTTTTACTTAAAACAAGCTTCAGTTTCGTGACTGTGTGACCCCCAAACAAAGATACCTCAGACTGAAAATCATCCCATCTGATGAGACAATATCAAAATGCAAAATATCACACTCAGTAAATCCCAGTTGACTGGTTCACCTGTGACCTGGAGCTGCAGGCCTGTCGTGTCAGGTAGCGTCTGATCCTTCTGATGTCATCGAGGGCTTATCCAGTGTGACCTGGAGCTGCAGGCCGAGGAACACGACGGCGTGACAGAGAAACGAGAAGAGATCTCAGTCAGACAGTCCTTCATCCTCAGGTTTGACCTTTAAAAATGTAAATACATGGGAAATTTGACCTTGTCTGCAGCGATGACTTCACAGCTTCCTGTTTGACCACGTTCAGGTACGGAGGAAGGTGTGTCCACGTTTGACGTTACGGATTAGAAAATTAAAGAAACAACTCTTTCTGCCGAACAAAACGTGAATATCCTGGAGGTGCAGTGAGTACAGACAGAGTTTCAGACTCTCCTTTCTTTGACTTCACTTCCTAAAAGCTCCTGAGGCTGGTCACGTACGATGTCCCATCTGCCAAGTTTTAAAAGTCTTTGGCTCCAAACAACCACCACCTTCTCCTCTGTCCTCCCACCGGTGCTTTTCATGCCAACACTTAGGAACAAAAAGGCAAATTTGACTGATTTGTCTGCTCTGCCCTACGGTAGAAACATGCAGACTACTCACTTTGCTCAGCGCTACTTTTTACACGACGCAAAGCAGCGACATGATGCATTTATCTTTTAGAGCTGTTGTTTGAAACTGAAATCAAACTTTGTAAACTCAGCTCAGTGAGGTTAGCGTGTAGGAAGTGTGAGCAGACTCTCGTTAAACGTTTCCAGTCACAGTGGTGTCACCAACAGAGCTCCCGGAGCCAGAAATCGATCTGAGTTCTCCTGGTAAATCTGACCTGAGCACAGAAAGTGAGAAACGGCATGTAGAGAGTGCACCTTGAAGTAATGAGTAACATCCAAAGATCCTGATCTCAAACTGCCCCCCAGGTTTGGTCTGATGAGAAGATCTTCACCGTCCAGGCAGTGGTCGATTCCCAGAGTAACAGGGTTTATAAACATAGTGCACAGCACCGACCTGAAGGCTGAGGACTCATGTTGGTCGTCAGAAGCAGCTGGAGTCATGGTGTGACCTGCTGCTGATCCGTGGCTCAAAGTCTCCTCTGGTCTTCATTCAGTTCATTCAGGAGGGAGTGAAGGTGAACAGCCAGGTGTTCCTTCACATGCTGGAAGAAAAAGTGTTGCCTTGGTGACCAACGCGTTTGGAAATCAGTTTGTCTTCACACAGGATGAAGCAGCAGCTCACACATCCAGTGTCACACCTGGGCCTGGTCCAAGCAGCACTCTCCTGGATTCTGGGACCAGATCATGTGGCCTCCGTCAAGTCCGGACATCAAACCAACAGACTCTGGGATCTGGTCTATCCTGGAGAGGGAGGTCTGAAGAGTCTCTCACAGCAGTGTCAGCGCTCTGAAGACAGCTCTGATGAAGTCATGGTCCAAACTTGATGCAGAGACGGAGCCAGGTCGTCTCCAGGCTGTGATGGAGACAAAGGGCGGCCATGTTGGGATGTTGATCTATAAAGTTTAGAAACTGTGTTCAATCTTTGTTGTGTTTGCATAGAGCGGAAAAAACGATGGGTAAATCTTTCTGGCCCACCCTTTAAAAGCTGTCATCATCATCATCATCATCATCATCATCATCATCATCATCATCATCATATACAGACCACCATTAGCGCCCAGAGAAGCTCAGTAAATGAGGAAATAAGCTCGGCCCAGCATGGAAACCAGAGGAACGTAAAGTCTGACTGGAGGTGACAGAGCCGACCAATGAAACGTCTCCATGTTCACTTTGTGCCAGGCTGACTCACTGCTTGCCTCTTTAACGCTGCTCTGGGACTTTTCCCCTCACGTACTGACTGAACGCAGAGAAACACACAGTCTGATCGCTGTGACACACTTTCTGGAGTCGGTTTGAGTCTTTAACATATTTTTAGAAAGGAAGGATCTGTATCAGAGTGTGAGGAGCGCACAGAGAGAAACGTCTCCTCTGCCTCCGTGTGTGTACAGTATGTTTGACAAGGAGCCGTTTGCTATCGTCCAGAGTTCAGTTTGATTGAAAAGCTCTGTCTAACTGCTCCCACATGTTCAGACTGTGTTCTGCTGTCACTGACTCCATGTGAGCGTGTTGTTTTCCAGACTCTGTGTGTGGTGTGGTGTGTGTGTGTGTGTGTGTGTGTGTGTGTGTGTGTGACAGAGGAACAGACGAGGATAGATGCGGTGCAGCGACAAAGACGTAAAGGAAGAATGCACATTCATCTCTGGTTGGTTCATTTCTCTCTGAATGTGAAAAAAAGGCAGAAAATATCTTTGTCGTTTTATCGTTTTTCTTTTCTAAGTCTGTGAACATCCCAACAACAGGAACGTGAAGAGGATTTCTCTAAAAGCAGGAAAAGAGGTTGTGGAAGGTCTGGAGAAAAAACATCAACATTAACTTCAGCAGCATCTATCCTTGACACTGACATGAATCACAGCCTGGTGAGGCCTGAGAGGAACTTTTTCCAGCGGTGGGCTCCATAAATCTGACCCAGTGACCGGCAGGTGAACAAACAGAGCAAACCAGGCTGAGGGAAAACCAGAGGCTGAGGGAAAGAAAACGTCAGCAGAGAAGAGACTTGGGGGAATTAGAAAACTGGTGGAAAATGACTGGAAGAGCAAGTGAGACTGAAGCAACGTGTTGAGTGACTAAACGGTGGAAGTGCCGACTCAGGGCCGAGCTGATCGTCACCCAGACGAAGAGGCTTCAGAGACCTCTGCCTTTAATTAAATCCACAGGATTATCTGAACACCAACAGGCCTCAGCCGCTGCTTCGTCCCTCTCCTTATGGACCCTCTCCCCTCTGCGCTTCACTTTGCCTGGGATGGAGGAAGTGGTTTGTGTGCAGACTGCGGCTGGCTGAAAGCTGCGCCGTGCAGCAGAGAAGCAGAAACTCGAGCCCCGTGCATTAAATGTTCCACTAGAGCAACAGTTTCTGGGGAAACGTGCGGTGGGCTCGCGCTGGAGGCTCAGGGAGGGGGGGCTCAGTTAGGGGGGGCTCAGGGAGGGGGGGCTCAGTTAGGGGGAGGACAGAAAGCCTGGGGGGGGGCTCAGTTAGGGGGAGGACAGAAAGCCTGGGGGGTTGTGACCAGGGGGGGGGCTCTGACTCTGAATAGGACTCTGGTGGTTGAGCTGGTTTTGTTGCACCTCATAATCGACCGTGCTGGATTAAATCCTGACCACATACCTTTGTTTCCATCTCTGTCCCCACTCTTCCTTTTATTCCTGACTCTCTCACGCCCCCTGCTGTCAGCGAGCAGCCTCCGTCCCCACTCCTCCTTTTATTCCTGACTCTCTCACGCCCCCTGCTGTCAGCGAGCAGCCTCTGTCCCCACTCTTCCTTTTATTCCTGACTCTCTCACGCCCCCTGCTGTCAGCGAGCAGCCTCTGTCTCACTCCTCCTTTTATTCCTGACTCTCTCACGCCCCCTGCTGTCTGCGAAGTGTCTCTAATATCAGTAGTTTCATGGCTTCATGACGTCCTGGGTATCACAGGTTTTCCAGGAGCTGAACTGATGAGGTTAGTTTAAAGACGTCGGTGCAGACAGGCTGTAGTCCACGCTGCTGTTTTTCTCCTGAGCTGGTTTTTCTGTGGTTTCTCTGTGAGTCTGCAGAGGAGTCTCTGGGTGAGTCTCTGGGTGAGTTTTCTATTATTATTATTATTATTATTATTATCATAGTTATTATTATTATTATTATTATTATTATTATTATTATTATTATTATTAAATTAACTCAAAGCATGAGGAAATGTAAAGCAGTCCACAGTAGGAGCTAAGTGTTATTCATGTTTGTTTTGAGGCTTTGTGGACAAACTGAAACTGTAAATAAAGTCAGTGTTTGAACATTTTCACAGGTTGACTCTTACTTACACTGAAGAAGTATTTGACCTGAGGCAGCTCCTAACTTTAAATAACTGTAAAGTCTGTACATGTCAATAACCATGAACAGGCCAATCACAGGCCACAGGTTTAAACTCAGGCTGAACTGCAATGAGACAACGCTGGAAGCCCTATTTTAGCGGGGAAGTCGCAGACCTGGCAACCCTGTGAGAGTGGCAACCCTGCAGTCCGGTCACGCCTCCTCCGCGCCTCCTCTAAGCCTCCTCTGAGCCTCTGTGATCGGTATCAAAGTTCAGCCTCGGTGTCTGTGAGGTGAGCTACCTGTGTGAAAGTTCGCCTGGGTAAAGGTTGTTTTTACGGACTCATGGCTCTGTGATCCGGCTGCTGACGCTGCAGGGATCCATGTTACTCAGTCACCGCACAGTCACCGCGCAGACTGCCTGACTGTCGCTGTCCAAGAGGAAACAACATGAATCCAACAACAGAAACAGACCCAGAAACCTCCAAACCCGCGGGTTCTGCTCAGGGTACCGACCAGCGGAAGAAGACCAGGGTCATTTATGTGGTTTACCTGATCGCGGCCCTGGATATCACCTGGATGTTTCTGCAGTTTTCTGTCACCCCGGTGAGTTTTTCTGTCGCTCCGAGCAGGAAGCTGAGATTTCCGTGCTCGGGTTGGACGTTGAAGGAAACAGGAACAAGCAGTGATCTCTGACAAATCACTGTCCTCAAAGAGATTTTAAGACGATGATGGTGATGATGATGATGATGATGATGATCATGATCGATCTGAAGCTGATATAAACTCAATAATGATCATGTTTGTTTCAATCAGCTCAGTCAGGTTTTTAATGCAGAGCAAACAGCGCCTCTCCTTTTAGAGCTCAGCCTTTTAAAAAAACAGAGTTCAGTTTTTCATAAAGCTCCAAGGATCAGGGAGTCCAGCTGCTGCATCGGGTCAGGAAAACACCCAGATCACTGAGATCACTCTGATCACTGAGATCATTTAGATCACTGAGATCACTGAGATCACTGAGATCATTTAGATCACTGAGATCACTCTGATCACTGAGATCATTTAGATCACTGAGATCACTCTGATCACTGAGATCACTCTGATCACTGAGATCACTGAGATCACTGAGATCATTTAGATCACTGAGATCACTCTGATCACTGAGATCATTTAGATCACTGAGATCACTCTGATCACTGAGATCACTCTGATCACTGAGATCACTGAGATCACTGAGATCATTTAGATCACTGAGATCACTGAGATCACTCTGATCACTGAGATCACTCTGATCACTGAGATCATTTAGATCACTCAGATCACCCAGATCACTGAGATCACTGAGATCATTTAGATCACTGAGATCACTCTGATCACTCTGATCACTGAGATCACTGAGATCACTCTGATCACTGAGATCGTTTAGATCACTCTGATCACTGAGATCATTTAGATCACTGAGATCACTGAGATCACTCTGATCACTGAGATCACTCTGATCACTCTGATCACTGAGATCACTCTGATCACTGAGATCACTCAGATCACCAAGATCACTGAGATCATTTAGATCACTCTGATCACTGAGATCACTGAGATCACTCTGATCACTGAGATCACTCTGATCACTGAGATCACTGAGATCACTCTGATCACTGAGATCATTGAGATCACTGAGATCACTCTGATCACTGAGATCACTGAGATCACTCTGATCACTGAGATCACTCAGATCACTGAGATCACTGAGATCACTGAGATCACTCAGATCACTCAGATCACTGAGATCACTGAGATCACTCAGATCACTGAGATCACTCAGATCACTCAGATCACTGAGATCACTGAGATCACTCAGATCACTGAGATCACTCAGATCACTCAGATCACTGAGATCACTGAGATCACTGAGATCACTCTGATCACTGAGATCACTGAGATCACTCAGATCACTGAGATCACTGAGATCACTGAGATCATTTAGATCACTCAGATCACTGAGATCATTTAGATCACTCTGATCACTGAGATCATTCAGATCACTGAGATCACTGAGATCACTGAGATCACCCAGATCACTGAGATCATTTAGATCACTCAGATCACTGAGATCACTGAGATCACTCAGATCACTGAGATCATTTAGATCACTGAGATCACTGAGATCACTGAGATCATTTAGATCACTGAGATCACTCTGATCACTGAGATCACTGAGATCACTGAGATCACTGAGATCACTGAGATCACTCTGATCACTCAGGTGACTCAGGTGAAGGAACTACAGGATCAATCATGTGCTGTGTGATGCCTGAGTCACTGTTATATAATAATGTAGATAGAAGAGACATTATCCAGGTTTGTTAAACTATGTCTTACATACAGAAACAAGGTGATCGTCACTGATAGATTATTTTATAATATAATATTTAAACAGTAAATGAATCCCTTACAGTGAGATTATTTTATAATATAATATTAAAACAGTAAATGAATCCCATAAAATGAGATTATTTTATATTATAGTGTCGTAAATGAATCCCTCACAGTGGTAATGAATGAGCGTTACTCTGAGTTAAATCCTGAGATCAGTCTGGAGGTTAACGTTGGAGCAGGATGAGGCTGTAGGAGGCTGAGGTGGAGCACGCTCAGTTAAATCTGTGTTATGACTTTAATATAATAATTTACAGTAACTTATTACAACTTATCGCTGCTCAATGCTCAGATAACCAGTTGATGAATGACCGTTCATTAACTATTACCAGATTATCAGTTAATGACCACCTGAGTATTACACTCAGTCAGTCATATCTTCACTCCCTGTTTGTGACGTTTCAGTTTCTTTACGTTTGAACAGTTTCTCTTCAAGGCTTTAGCCAGAAGCAGCATCAGTAAAGTAAATATGTAACATTTTCTGTCACAAATATGAGTTATATAACTGTCCTTCAGTTAAAATTATTTCAAATTTACTACTTAACAGTTTTTTAAACATTCATCACGGTGAAATGACGAGTCAACCCCAGGCCAAGAGTTCACTACAAAAAGCAGCAAAACTCAGAAGCAGTCGAACTTACATTTCCTGTTTTCCCTGAAGTTCTGCAGCAGAAAAAACGAGTCGTCCAGGCTCAGGTCGTTTTTAGCGCAGGTCGTTTTTAACTCAGTTCATTTTTTGCTCAGGTCGTTTTTAGCTCAGCTCATCCTGCTCAGACAGTTACAGCTCATCCTGCTCAGTTACAGCTCATCCTGCTCAGACAGTTACAGCTCATCCTGCTCAGTTACAGCTCATCCTGCTCAGTTACAGCTCATCCTGCTCAGACAGTTACAGCTCATCCTGCTCAGACAGTTACAGCTCATCCTGCTCAGACAGTTACAGCTCATCCTGCTCAGTTACAGCTCATCCTGCTCAGACAGTTACAGCTCATCCTGCTCAGTTACAGCTCATCCTGCTCAGACAGTTACAGCTCATCCTGCTCAGTTACAGCTCATCCTGCTCAGTTACAGCTCATCCTGCTCAGACAGTTACAGCTCATCCTGCTCAGTTACAGCTCATCCTGCTGCTGCACCAATGAAAAAGCAGATACGTGCGTCAGCTGACGCCTTTAAATCTCCAAAGTATCAAAACATTTGAATTCTGTTTTTTTAATGTCTATAAAACTGAATGATCATGAAATGATTTTATTTCTTCAGATGTTTTTGATGATTTTTAGTTTTAGTCGATTAATGAATCCACAGATCAAAACGATAACGATCACCACAGCAGGCTCTGGTTCATGTCCATCAAACCACGGCTGAAGGAAAACTAACGTTTTGTTCTTGTCTGTAGTATCTGGCAAAGAAACTGGGCTTCGACACTTTGTGGTTTGGTTATTTACAAACCATGGTGGGGGTGATCCAGCTGCTGGGGGGTCCCATGTTTGGAAGGTTGGTGCCAAATATCTGACGTTTCCTGAAACGACTCGTGCTCCTGCAGAGAGGTGGGCTCTCTAACGACTGCTTTTTGTTTTGGAAGGTTTGCAGACCTCTTCGGAGCGCGGCTGGCCTTGTCTCTAGCGTGTTCCTCAACGGTGGTTTTCTTTCTGCTGCTGGCCGTCGCAGATCATCCAGCCATGCTGTTCATCCACAAACTGCCCACAGTCTTCATGCACGTGCTGCCTGGTGAGCACAGACCCTGACTCGATGAGCCGGTTATTGTTTTAATGAAATCCTCTCCCTGAATCTGATGAATTTACTTTGTTGACTGACTGTGAGGAAACAGATGATTTTATATTTCAGGGTGGTTTCAGCTCCAGATTTCTCCTCTTCAGATTCTGACGCCGTCCCTGACACGCTGCAGCTCGTCTTTGGATCAAAGTGTTTTTCACACGACGGTTGATCCTTGTCTCAGTGTGATAAGTTTCCTTAAAGCTGAAAACTGTTCCTGACACGTTGCTGAAGGTTGACTTTTTGATTGAACGTTATGCTCACGTGTTTAGCCTCTACCCTATGACAAGAGGAAGTGACATCACGACCTGGGCTCGGTCCAGAAGCTGTTTTATCCTGAATATGATTACATTCACTGTGTGTGTTCCTCTGTCGTCTGCAGCGTCTCAGATGGTCGTGGCAGACCTCTCAGAACCGGAGAAACGGGCCGAAGCTTTATCCAAACTGGGTCTGTGTTTTGGGATCGGTATGATCGCCGGCTCCACGCTGGGCGGCCTTCTGATCACACGCTACGGGTGAGTCTCCGCCCACACAAACTCAGGATTTTAACTTGAACCTTTCCGTCGCTAAAAGTGTTTTTCATGATGAGAACGAGAGCTTCAGACGTAAACACAAACCTGAGGTAACCTGTCTCTGGATGCTCAGGTGTCTGAAACGCTGCATTTATTCTTTTCCAGGGAGACGTTCACGGCGTGTGTGGGTGCTGCGGGGAGTCTCTTCAGTTTAATCCTGGTTTTAAACTTTATCCCCAAATCCACCAAATCTCAAGCTTCAACGGCCCAAAGTAAGACCCTCTCTGCTTCCTCTGGTCCTTCAACTTTCAGCAGCACAGACGCAGCGTTTCAGAGCATCTGAAGCTTAAACAAAGACGTAAACTTTCAACTGGTGAGGTAAAAACGTAGAGACCTGCAGGTCGAGCACGTTCCTCACAGCTCGCTCGAAAAGTCGCTGAGTTAAGCAGGAAGGATACGAACGTGCTGAATTCAGGATGTGACGGTCAGATCTCTGCATCAACAGCAAAACAACAGCAACATCTAACCCCCCCCCCACCAAAAACACAAAACAAAACAGACCCAGAAACACCCAAAAAAAAACAACAACAACAGCAACATCTAACCCCCCCCCCCCCCCCCCCCCCCAAAAAAAAAAACAGACCCAGAAACACCTACAAAACAAAAACAAAAAATAACAGAACCACCTAAAAAAACACCAACAGAACCACTCTGCTCTGTCCTTCATTACTGGAGACATCCTTTAAAAATAAATCACTGATGGAGGTGTTGCTTGTTTAAAAATAAACAGGTGGCGCCAAAGAGACCCCAGTGTGGTATCAACAATCAGTTCATAAGTAAACGATGTCACCAGGAGCAGCTTTGAGTTCAGGGTTTGCCCAAGGACACTGTGGCAGGAGATGGGTTCAAACTGCATCGATTTCCTGAGTCAGACTAAATCAACAGACAGCATGACCTCTGCTGAGACAAACCCGTCAGAGCCGCGCTTCATGGGACACACAGAGTCAGGCCTTCAGCAGGGCGACTGCTCATCACCTCGCCTCCACGCTGACTGGGAACGTTTCTGCCTGAAGCTGCAGAATGAGGCGACTCGAGAGGAACAAACCTTCAGGAAGAAGAAAGGTCATTTTACACCGAGCGAGGAGAAGAAAAACGCTGATCTGGAGAGAAGAGATCTCGTGAAACTGAGGAAAGAAGTTTCAGTTCTGGAGAAAAAGTGCAGCCTCCAGGAAACAGATCTGAGGTGGGCTCACAAGCAGACCGAGACCCTGAGGGACGAGCTGGACTCGGTGAAGAAGGAGCTGCAGTTGGTGCAACAGGCCTCCACCAAACAGAGGAGCCAAACACACAACCTGAAGGTTCAGCTGGACAAAGCTCTGAAGGAGAGAGACGGCCTCAGCTACAAGTGGCAGCAGAGCCAGAGCGAATCCCGGCAGCAGCGTGAAACCGTCTGCAGCCAGCTGTCAGCCCTGAGGAGTAAGGAGGGTCAGCACAGAGAGCTGACCAAGCTGCTCCTTCAGCTCAGGAAGGACAACGACAAACTGCAGAAGGACAACGAGAAGCTCCAGCAGGAGAGGGACTTCTTCAAAACCGAGTCTGGCTCCATGAAGCAGAAGCTCCAGAGGTGTGAGGACGCCCTCCAAGACCAGCTGATGGCGCCGCCGAACAACGTGACAGTCACAGGTCAACGCCGCCCCCCGCCCCTCAGAAAACCAAGCACAGAGCGTCCTGCCCAGGCCAGGGAGGCCTTAGAGAAGAAGCTGCTCCTGAGGAGGCAGGAGCTGCTGGCTCAGACTGAGGAGCTGAGGAGGACTCAGAGACTGTGTGAGGAGCAGAAGCAGAGTCTGACGCAGGTGTTTCTGCAGCTCCAGCGGTGCAAGGCCAAAGTTAGAGCCCAGAGCAGGAAGATCATGGCTCTGACAGGAGAGAGGGACGTGTACAAGAGCCAGCTGGAAAAACTGAGGGAGGAGGCGTCTGAAATCAACAAGCAGCGCAGGGAGGAGAAGCTCCAGCAGAAATCTGCAAACAAGAGCAAAAAGGCCGATCAGTCGTCAGGACGGAGATCGATTCTTTAAGCTCTGAGCCCGACTGAAGCCACTTTTCTGCCTTCAATACAGAAACTGCCTCAAGTGTTTTCAGAGATTTCTTTAAAGACATTTTCCTTAAACACTGATCAATCAAAGGGAACAAACCTGCAGTTCCTCAAGTGTCCACTTGGAGCTGTTTTTAAAATAATAATAATAATAATAAATCAGATTCATAAAGCGCTTTCTACAGAAACTCAAAGACACTTTACAGGAAAGAAACAAACACAAAAACAGGGAGAAAAGATTCAGCTGACAGGGGTCAGGTCCTGAGGGGGGGGGGTCTGAGTCTGGTTTAAAGGAGTGAGTCTGAGTTTAAGACCATCAGTGGAAGAAAGACCCAACAGTACATGGTCCTGGTGATGGGGGTCAGGTCTTGAAGGGGGGGGGGGTCTGAGTCTGGTTTAAAGGAGAGAGTCTGAGTTTAAGACGGTCAGTGGAAGAAAGACCCACTGATCGTCATGGTCCTGGTGATGGGGTCAGGGTGGTGTGGAGATCTGGGTGGGAGGGGGCAGTATTTAGGTTATAAAGCATGAATAAGGGTTTGGGTGGTGGGAAAGGAGAGGGTAGGGTGGAGGTGGAAGGCGGATGTTTCCGTCATGTTCCTGAGGTGAGATTCAAAGGACGGAGAAAAAAGAGGATTCAGGTCAAAAACAAGAAAACTCAGAAATGATTTTACAGCCTGGAGTGGATAAGACTTCTGCTTCACCTCCACCTCCACCTCCACCTCCTCACCTCCACCTCCACACCTCCACCTCTTCCCCTCCACCTCTTCACCTCCACCTCTTCACCTTCACCTCTTCACCTCTTCACCTCTTCACCTCTTCTCACCTCCACCTCCTCACCTCTTCACCTCCACCTCTTCACCTCCACCTCCTCACCTCCACTCTTTCACCTCTTCCCCTCCACCTCCTCACCTCCACCTCTTCAACTCCACCTCCTCACCTCCACCTCTTCAACTCCACCTCCTCACCTCCACCTCTTCACCTCCACCTCCTCACCTCCACCTCCTCACCTACCCCTCTTCACCTCCACCTCCTCACCTCCACCTCCTCACCTTCACCTCTTCACCTCCACCTCTTCCCCTCCACCTCCTCACCTCCACCTCTTCACCTCTTCACCTCCACCTCTTCACCTCCACCTCCACCTCCTCACCTACCCCTCTTCAGCTCCACCTCCTCACCTCCACCTCCACCTCTTCACCTCCACCTCCTCGCCTCCACCTCTTCACCTCCACCTCCTCGCCTCCACCTCTTCACCTCCACCTCTTCGCCTCCACCTCTTCGCCTCCACCTCTTCACCTCCACCTCCTCACCTCCACCTCCTCACCTTCACCTCTTCACCTCTTCACCTCTTCCCCTCCAACTCCTCACCTCCACCTCTTCACCTCTTCACCTCCACCTCTTCACCTCCACCTCCTCACCTACCCCTCTTCACCTCCACCTCCTCACCTCCACCTCCACCTCTTCACCTCCACCTCTTCACCTCCACCTCTTCACCTCCACCTCCTCGCCTCCACCTCTTCACCTCCACCTCCTCGCCTCCACCTCTTCACCTCCACCTCTTCGCCTCCACCCCTTGTCTCCACCTCTTCATCTCCACCTCTCCACCTCTTCACCTCCACCTCCTCACCTCCACCTCCTCACCTCCACCTCCTCACCTCCACCTCTTCCCCTCCACCTCTTCACCTCCACCTCTTCCCCTCCACCTGTTTTCATCTTTTGGAGAAGAATAAAAATGGAGCAGAGCGTTTCCAGTGTTGGGCTTTTCTCTGGTTGGATCTGTTGCTGGTTTTTGCGCTGACAGTTTTTCTCTTTGCTGACGTTCTGCTGTCGTTCTGGTGACTCTGCTTTGAGCCGTGTTTTGTTTTCTGTCACGCTGCAGCTCAGGACAAAAAGAAATCCGTGTTCAGTTTGGGAGAAATCGTCAGACTGATGAAGTATCCTGGTGTGACGCCGACTTTCCTTGTGAAGATAATTTCAGGTTTGCCTTCAGGTGAGTACGATGATCTCAGACTGCTCCGTTTTTGTTCACCTTTACGTTTTATTTTAGAGATGAATCTCTGAGGTTTTGTCTTTGTGCTGAAGGGATTTTCCAGGTGATGTTCTCCATCATTGCTCTGGAGTTTTTCAAGCTGGAGCCTCAGCAGAACGGTTATCTGATGGCTTATTTTGGGGTGGTGCAGATGGTGAGAGCAGATCTCCTGGTGTTGGTGGCTCAGACTGTCAGAAAGTGTTGGAGTTAGGCTCAGAGACGTTTTTCTAACTGTGGATCCTTTGATCAGCTCATGCAGGGGCTGGTGATCGGCAGACTCACCGCCAGGTTCTCTGACCACGCTCTGCTGCTCACATCCATCGGGGGGTCTGCTCTGGTCGGACTGGCTCAGGTACACACACACACACACACACACACACACACACACACACACACACACACACAGACACACACAAACACACACACACACACAAACACACACACCCTTGTCTCTGGTTCCTGATGTTTCCTCTCGTTAGCAGCTCTTAACGATCAGTCGTCCTGGCTGTGTGTTAGATAAGTTAAAAACAGCTGATGATCTGATGGTTAAAAATAAAGATCAGTGACCCTCTCTCGCTCTGACACTTTCCTATTGTCCTGCAGGTCGTCCTGGCTGTGTGTTAGATAAGTTAAAAACAGCTGATGATCTGATGGTAAAAATAAAGATCAGTGACCCTCTCCTGCTCTGACACTTTCCTATTGTCCTGCAGGTCGTCCTGGCTGTGTGTTAGATAAGTTAAAAACAGCTGATGATCTGATGATCTGATGGTAAAAATAAAGATCAGTGACCCTCTCTCGCTCTGACACTTTCTCGTCGTCCTGCAGGTCGTCCTGGCTGTGTGTTAGATAAATAAATAAATAAAAAGCTGATGATCTGATGGTAAAAATAAAGATCAGTGACCCTCTCTCGCTCTGACACTTTCCCGTCGTCCTGCAGGTCGTCCTGGCTGTGTGTTAGATAAGTTAAAAACAGCTGATGATCTGATGATCTGATGGTTAAAAATAAAGATCAGTAACCCTCTCGCTCTGACACTTTCCCGCCGTCCTGCAGGCCAACATGCAGAACGTGTTCCAGTTCTGCATCATCGTCGTCCCCATGATGTTTTCTCTCAGCGTGTTCGGCGTCATCACTGACAGCATGCTGACCAAGAGCGTCCCGTCCTCTGACACAGGTAAACCATCACTCTGCTCTGCTCACATGTCACAGTCCTTTACCTTAAAACAAATATCTCATGAACAAATTCAAAAACAGCAGTTTCACCTCAAACTAAGAAAATCACGATATTTCCCTCAGGCTGTTTGATGATCCTTTGATTTGATTTTTACAGGCACAATGATGGGACTGTGTGCATCCGTCCAGTCCCTCCTCCGCACAATCGCCCCCACAGTCGGCGGCTTCCTCTACGTGAACTACGGCATCTCATCTATCGGCTCCATCGAGTTCATCGTGAACACTTGTGTGTTTGGATATATGCTGCGGCGCCACCTCAGGAGGTCGACGGAGCATCAGGACTGAAAACGCTTTTTAAAGAAATAGCTTCATGTCCGGCCCGACCATCAGGATGGAAAACAAACTGGTTTCAGTATCGATCATTTCTACAGACTTTTGGACTCAAAGCACTTTGTTGGCGTCAGTTCTGAAACGTTTCCTGTTCACTCAGAGTTTTGCTCTGCTGGGAAATTTGTGTTGGTTTACAACTAAGCCACCAGGTGGCAGCAAACCCTCCAGTTTTTCTCCAGGCTCATCATCCTCAGAGAGGCACTTCTATTTTACTGATTCAGAGATTTTTAACTGGACTGAAATGATCCAAAGAGGACCAATAAATATCACTGTTAATCAGCTCCAGGAGCACATTTTAACTTGTGATTCAAGTTTATTTTTTGTCTGTTATTATTGTCATTAAACCTCTGAAAATATGTTTTCTAAATTATTTCAAGCGTTACGTGTGGGCCCATTTGAGCTCATATGAACCCAGTGTAAGAAAAAAAACATAACCAGAAGGTGTCCTCAGCTCAGGCCTCGGACCCTAAACAGTTTAAAGTGAGCCATCGGGTGTCGTTCATGTCTGTGTTGCACACGCAGCAGCGATCAGGATGAAGAAGGTAAAACATTCAGACGTAGTTAGGAGCTGAAGTTTTTAAAAAGTTGTCTCTAAAGGCAGGAAATAAGCAAAGCTGCATTTCACACAGACAGAGAAACCTGCCTGCTCTGCAAAGTGATTTTTGTTAACCTCCAGTTTCAAATGCATCATTTGTTACGTCTGCGCAGCAGAAATTTAACAAGTGATGCTCAGAGGAGACGGTTTGTGGGACAGGCTCCTGCTGCAGGACCCACAGTGTTTGATATCCAACGTGAAATAATCAGTTACTTCATTTCCTCGTGGAGATTTGCCTCTACACAAAGTTTTCTGTAGGAAGAGCAGAAACAAATTATTCTGAACGCTGCCGAAAATGTCCGACCTGATTCACCGTCTTAGTTTTCCAACCTGAGCCCAGCTGAGAGCGTCATTAAAAAGCTCCTCACTGAGGTCAGTCACAGCCCAGAGCTCTGAGGATGAACCAGAGGAAGATGCAGCACATTTAAAACTCTTCAACAGAAGGAAACAGTGGATGGTGCACGTCAAACAGATCAGAGCTGGAGGAGCAGGGATCCCTCCGTCATTATCAGCACATTGTTTTAGTGTTCAGTCTTCTTCCTCTCCGTCCAGACTGTCGGAGTGACGTCACTAATCTGCAGCAGGTGTTTTTATTGTTTCCACTGAAAACACAGATGTGAAAACGTTACGCCGCGCGCTGCTTGATGAATATGATCCAGCTCTAACAGTGGGGGGTCGATAATATCCCCGAGTCAACATCTGATCAAAGCAGCAGAAGAAGAAAAGAAAGATTTGACTCAAAGCTGCTGCCTCTCAGCTTTCACCGTACTGATACAGGAAGTGCCTCAACTTAAAACAAGATCAGTTCTTCACCTGTCCACTAGGGGGTGGAGGTTTGGACCGACAAACTCAGCAGAAGAAGAAAAAGTTCAGAGCACGGTGTGAAAACCTTTTAAGGCGAGTTTATTTGTAGAGCACAGTTCATACACAAGGCAATTCAAAGTGCTTACAGCTAACATCAAATAAATCACAGCAGGCAAAACAAAACCACTGCACAAAATCACATCATAAAACATTAAAAATGATTAATTAAATTAAAGAGGAGAGAGCAGATAAAATACTTTCAGTTGTCGTATGCTAAGCTAACAGAGCTGTTTTCAGCCGGGACTTGAACATGGTCAGAGATGAGGCCTGTCTCACATCTTCTGACAGACTGATCCAGAAAAACTGGAACTCCATAAAACTGGACTGAAGCCTCACCATGTTTAGTCCTGACTCTGGGCTCCAGCAGGAGACCTCTCCCTGAGGTTCTCACAGACCCAGTTGGTTCATATGGTTCTAGGCGCCAAAGCTAATTTATCTACACAGCGTCATCAAAGTGACTGAGGGACGATGAAGAAGCAGTTTGGATCCTTTAATCTGATTTTTTATTTTATTTATTTATTTATTTATTTATTTATTTTATATCTGATGCACAGTGACCAGGTACCGTTGGACTGTCCCGTCCCGCCGTGTGTCGCCGAGCGCCGTGCCTCAGTAATAACTTCTCCCTCGGCTCGACGCATTGAGCTGCAGCAGATAAAAACCAGCTCCTCCTCTTCAGTCTTCTCCCTGGTGGAGGCGCAGAAAGGAGCAGCAGACTGATTTGGAGGCTGTCACTGTATCTGTAGCCCCGGGGGCCCGACCACTGGGGGCGGTGCCCTGTTACACTTGGCCCTTTGAGTCAGGGGGAGCCGGGACAATGCTGCTGTTAACACTCCTGACGGGGACCTTTGGGTTCTCTGAAACTTTAATGTGACTCTGCATGCGACCTGCGCTCACCGAGGTCAGAGATGAGCACGGCCCGGCTGCGCTCCAAGGTCGCTCTGTGTCGGTGCGTTGGAAACCAAACGCCAGTGTGGGGGGGCGGCTGGGTCGGGGACTTGTTTTGTCCCCTGTGGCACGGATAACGAGGCATCTGTCTCCACCTGCCGCACAGTGAGATGAGGCTCGCCGTCTCACTTTAAAGAGCACAGGTTACCTATCTGATTTGTTTGAGGCGGGCTGGGGACATGATCTGGATCAGAGGAGACCTGGGTCTAAATACTTTATGCCTCAGCTCTCTCTGCTGTGCACACACACACACACACACACACACACACACACAGGCCGTACGGAGCCTTGAGGGATGCAGTGTGAAAATGACCTCCAACAATATGAGCCACTACCAGAGGAGTAACCAGTGCTCAGAGGCAGTCTCTACCAACAAAGAGCCGGAGTCTGGGTTTTGTTTGGATCAGCACACTGACGTGTTCCCGTGGCAGGGCCTGAGAAGTTTGGGAACCTGCTCTCAGCTTGTGTCTAAAATAACAGCTCCTCCTCCCACGCTGCAGGGACTGTAGAAGTGAACTCATTATTTCACCTGTAACACGAAGCCTTTCCATCTCCTCATTTACAAACCCCGAGCTGAGGCTTCAGTGGTTCTCCAAACACTTTAGTTTCTGACTCTTTGCTGTTTCCTGTTCAGAAATAATAAAAACTCAACACGGACGTGGCAGCCGCTCATCAGGCCCCCCGTCCAGCGGGCGCATCTCTCTGAGCTGGTGGAGTTGGCCACAGCGGCGAAAGGTGATCTTCAGGGTTTTGTCTTGGTGTAATCAGACAGCGACATCATCAATCATGAGAGGGTGAATTACCGCGGGTTACAATGGGAGATAGGATAATGAGTGGGGCCACAGCGGCCCGGTGAGGGACAGCTCGAGTTCCCGTCCTGATTACACCACCCAGCCGACTGCAGGCCGCATGGATCCAGGACGGAAAAACACTTTTCCCTGATACCCCGTGAAGAAAGAGGAAGACTGAGGCGTCCAGGTGAATCTGCATGGCTGCGTTTTAAGTTCAGACCTGTTTGCATCAGGATTTTTATCATCAGGGAAAACATCTGGCTGTGTCATGGCCGGGCTGAACAAGTGAAAGCATCCTGCACAGTCAAAGAAAGGCCAGGGAACTCTGCAGAACCACCAGGGCCAGGTCTGAGACTGCAGTGCCTCCGTGGGTTCAGCCCACAGGTCTGAGACTGCAGAGCCTCTGTGGGTTCAGCCCACAGGTCTGAGACTGCAGAGCCTCTGTGGGTTCAGCCCACAGGTCTGAGACTGCAGATCCTCTGTGGGTTCAGCCCTCAGTGGGTTCAGCCCTCCATGGGTTCAGCCCTCTCTGGGTTCAGCCCACAGGTCTGAGACTGCAGAGCCTCTGTGGGTTCAGCCCTCAGTGGGTTCAGCCCTCCATGGGTTCAGCCCTCTGTGGGTTCAGCCCACAGGTCTGAGACTGCAGATCCTCTGTGGGTTCAGCTCACAGGTCTGAGACTGCAGAGCCTCCGTGGGTTCAGCCCTCAGTGGGTTCAGCCCTCCGTGGGTTCAGCCCTCTGTGGGTTCAGCCCTCTGTGGGTTCAGCCCTCAGGTCTGAGACTGCAGAGCCTCCGTGGGTTCAGCCCTCAGTGGGTTCAGCCCACAGGTCTGAGACTGCAGAGCCTCTGTGGGTTCAGCCCTCCGTGGGTTCAGCCCTCCGTGGGTTCAGCCCTCTGTGGGTTCAGCCCACAGGTCTGAGACTGCAGAGCCTCTGTGGGTTCAGCCCTCAGTGGGTTCAGCCCACAGGTCTGAGACTGCAGAGCCTCTGTGGGTTCAGCCCTCCGTGGGTTCAGCCCTCCGTGGGTTCAGCCCTCTGTGGGTTCAGCCCACAGGTCTGAGACTGCAGATCCTCTGTGGGTTCAGCTCACAGGTCTGAGACTGCAGATCCTCTGTGGGTTCAGCTCACAGGTCTGAGACTGCAGAGCCTCCGTGGGTTCAGCCCTCAGTGGGTTCAGCCCACAGGTCTGAGACTGCAGAGCCCCCGTGGGTTCAGCCCTCAGGTCTGAGACTGCGGAGCCTCTGTGGGTTCAGCCCACAGGTCTGAGACTGCAGAGCCTCTGTGGGTTCAGCCCTCCGTGGGTTCAGCCCTCTGTGGGTTCAGCCCTCTGTGGGTTCAGCCCTCAGTGGGTTCAGCCCTCCGTGGGTTCAGCCCTCTGTGGGTTCAGCCCTCAGTTGGTTCAGCCCTCCGTGGGTTCAGCCCTCTGTGGGTTCAGCTCACAGGTCTGAGACTGCAGAGCCTCTGTGGGTTCAGCTCACAGGTCTGAGACTGCAGAGCCTCCGTGGGTTCAGCCCTCAGTGGGTTCAGCCCACAGGTCTGAGACTGCAGATCCTCTGTGGGTTCAGCTCACAGGTCTGAGACTGCAGATCCTCTGTGGGTTCAGCCCTCCGTGGGTTCAGCCCTCTCTGGGTTCAGCCCACAGGTCTGAGACTGCAGAGCCTCTGTGGGTTCAGCCCACAGGTCTGAGACTGCAGAGCCTCTGTGGGTTCAGCCCTCAGTTGGTTTGACGTGAGGCTGATTGAAGTGAAAGTGAAAGAGGTGGAACAACAACAACAACAACAACAACAAAAACAACAACAACAACTGATGCAGGTGTCAGCAGCCGTCGTGGATTAGCATTTTCCCAACCAGCGCTGGCAGTGCATGCTGGGTATTAAATATCTGTCTGCAGGTGAGAACACGTGGAGGACTTCAGGATGTGCTCAAGGTGACATCATTTTAAGCCCCCCCCCCCGCTGATGAATGAAGCGTGGTCGGCCGTGTGCCGGCAGCTCTGAGCCCCATGACGCTCCGTCCTCCCAGCACGCTCCGTCCTCCCAGCATGCTCCGTCCTCCCAGCACGCTCCGGTCCACACTCTCACTCCCTGACATGTGCCGCTGCTCGCTAATCCCTCACTGACGCGTCTCCGCAGCATCACACTGGATAAAGGAACAATAAATGACCACTGTGCTGACCTCAGAGCTGACCTCAGAGCTGACCTCAGAGCTGACCTCAGAGCTGACCTCAGAGCTGACCTCAGAGCTGACCTCAGAGCTGACCTCAGAGCTGACCTCAGAGCTGACCTCAGAGCGCAGGCGGCGCCCGCTGCTTCACACTCAGCCTCTGAGAAAGACGACTGTTTTTCTCTGCGGCTCAGTTCATTAGAGCTGCTACAGGCCAGGTGACAGTTTATTCACCAACAGGACGTTTGGCTGAGCCTCTTTGTTCTTCACATGCTGCTGCTTCATGCAAATTAATTATCATCAGGATTAAAACAGTTCACAGATTACAGTTTACAGATACAGGACAAAGGAGGGGGGGGGGGTATCACTGTAATCATGGCTGAGCCTATGACATAATCAAACGCTTTCATGAAAAGGCGGGGAAAATAACGCCATGTCTGTGAGTCATATGGAGCAGCATCTGCACTCCTCAAAGATAAATCTGCCCATTATCAGAAACTCAGATTAACACCAACGATCAGAACGGTTTGAAAACGATCTGAAAACGATCTGAAAACGGTCTGAAAACGGTCTGAAAACACTTCACAGACTCTGATTAATCCAGATCAGCTCTCTGAGATCTGTTCTCCTTTTATTCCTGGATTATTCTGAGACTTTAATTTCACATTTTCAGATTAGAGATAAAAAGGAAGTCTGGGTAACGTGGATCAGGGCCGTGGGGTGAAACTGGAGAGCCAGGGGAGCCCAGGAGAGCCCAGGAAGGCCCAGGAGGGCCCAGAGGAGCCCAGAAGAGTCCATGCAGCTTGTAAAGGTGGAGTTTATCTGTAGTGAATGTGGTTTTGTGTCACAGCACCCTTGGGTGAAAGTTGTCCAACCTGTGGTGCTCTGCAGAGCCCAAAATGACTTTTCTCCGATCAGGAAGAGGTGTGACTTCTGATAACAACCCCACGCAGGATGTGTTTGTCTTCAAGTATAAAAATACAAAGGCAGAGAAGAGAGGAAGTGGTTCATGAGGAGGAAGAGCGAAGAGATGGCGTCTGAAACCAAACAGCACCTTTAGCGGTCACAGACCTCATTTTCTGCCTGGTTCAAACCCTTTGACACCACTCAGAATTAACTCCCTGATGTTGTTGAATAGGTAAATAAATATCAGGAAACTGTAAGAAAACTGTTCTGGGATAGAGCTGGAGAAATCAGACTGACTGTGAAGGAAAAGTTTCCAGCAGTAAAAAACAGGAAAGAGCAGCTTCATGTTCACACGGTGATTTTTACACAAACTAGCATGAAAAAGGTGAAGCACTCGTGTTTTCTCAGGTCATTGGTGCTTCATGAGTCACTTTCACATGTAAACTACACCCCACAGAGTTTCTGGCTCTTTTCTGGGGGAGTTTCATGTCTGTACCTGGACGTGCCCCTCAGTTTAGTTTCTGTAAGACATCAGGAGGACCCACTGATGGAAAGTTCAACCAGGTACATCGGTCTGTGAGCGTGCCCACTGAGCAGCCTCCTGCACAGAGGTGAAGGTTCATAACAACATCAACGACCTTAACGTCCTGAAGACATGGAGAAGGTGTCGGTCCATCAGGTACCAACTTCACACCAACGTAAACCCAGTTCACTCTGCTCACATACATGCTGCTCACTGAGCCGCTTGATTTCCTCGCTCTGATTATTGTTTGCATGGCAGATGGTGGGCCGCTCGTAATCCCAGCTGCCCATTGGACTGACCCTTGGCTCTCCACCCGCCTCCTCCCAAACCACACGCAACACCCCCCCTCCCCCAAAATCTTAATGAGCCCGCTGAGCTGCGCGACCGACGAGCTGCTTTCCACGGTGAGCAACGGCTGCGTCAGCAGTCAGAAGATGAGCTGCAGGGTGAGGGGATCAGAGGGTTTTACGTCCTCGATCAGTGGACACGACTGCTGAGGAAAGACTTCATCATAAACAACACAGCCAGCGTTACCGGACGCTCACCTATAGTTTCCAGTGTGTTAGCCAGTGATATGACCTCTAAAAAAACAAGTTAGATGAATAAAATAATAAAATAAATAAATAAATAAAATAAAGGCACATGATAGAAAATATGAGCTGAACATGAACTACTCTTATAAAGTATGTAATTATTTACAGGAGGAATCTAAGAATAACAGTTTCTCTCTGACCGTATTGTCAGATTTTGTCTGAGCACAGAAACCAGCCAATGACACGTGTCGTTCACAGGGAGGGAGACATGAATAACTGGTCACATGACTCCTCTGACCCTGACACCTCAAACTAACCACGCTCACTGCATGACAGCAGTCATTAAATCCACTTCATGCACATGTGGATCAAACATTTTGGATGATTGAATCTGACCCACAGTAACCAGTGTTACCATCTTCTCCTGTGAATCCAGACGATGTGTGGTTACCGTGGTTACTACAGTCAGCTCCTTCTCTCTAATCTTCCTGCTTCCTCACAGTTTAGGACGGGTCCTAATCTCATCTGAAGTCATCTGAGATAATCTGGGCAGCAGTGGTCAGGACACTGGGAGTGATTGTCTCCTGTCAGACAATAGTCTCCACAGTTTGTGGACCCTGTGGACATAGAGACGGTCAAAGGAAAGTGCTCCTTGAGTTTCTGTTGATGAGGATTGAGCAACTTTCTGTTCATATCTGGAGGACGGTGAGAAAAATCAGAAAGTGTTTCTGAAAAGTTTCTGTCACTGGTTTCTTTCATTTCTCTGCTGAGAGGTGAAACATTTCTCTGAGGTGTGATGCTACCTGGCTAATCTCAGAATACCTGGAACATATAATCCCACTCTTTTGTCAACAGTTGACATTCAGCAGGATTAATCAAATCTTCTTATGTTGATTCACCGTTGAACTATGGACCGGGTCAACTGTCCGAGTGGTTGGAGACATATTCATACTGTTCCTGTCGGGAGTTTCCCTGGATAAACGTTTCTCTGTGACTAAATAAAACATCAACAACCCTCTGAAACAGACTGAGAGCTGGTCTGATCTGAAGAATCCAAGTCTGAGTCTTTCTGGACTTGTAGAAAAGACACAGGTGAATTTTAGATTAAAGCCCTGATTTTTCTGAACAACACGTCCTCCTGAACGACTCGTGGAAAACAAGAACACTGAAAGTATTTCCCACTGAGGGCAGATGAAGAAAAGGGACGTCAGAATTTTCATGGCTCACTTGTTTTTGAAACATTTTGTTTCCTGCTTGTTATCCATCGGACTGGTTCAGTGCCTCTAACATCAGACAGTCCCCCTGTAGGCAGCACGAAGGCTTACTTTATGCTAACGACGTTAATTAAAACAAAGACAAAACAACGCCGGCAGCAGCTGCAGCAGTTGGCTGAGAAGTGTTTGTGTATCTGTTAAACAAAGCGCGAGTCCTGAGCTGCATCAAGAGGCTCAGCAGAGCTCCAATCTGACATTTATCTCCCTGAGCCGTTCTGCTGATGGCAGCACCACGTCGCTCTGAGAGCAGCTGGTCTCTGTCAGAGATCTGGGTCAGGATGGACAGAGGGATGGACACACATGGACACACACACCATACAGAGACACACACTCACACACACCATACAGAGACACACACTCACCATACACACACACACACTCACACACTCACACACCATGCAGAGACACACACCATGCAGAGACACACTCACACTCACACACACACACCATACAGAGACACACACTCACCATGCACACACACCATACAGAGACACACACTCACACACACACACACCATGCAGAGACACACACTCACCATGCACACACACTCACATACACTCACACACACACCATACAGAGACACACTCACACTCACACACACCATGCAGAGACACACACTCACACTCACACACACACACACACTCACACACCATACAGAGACACACACTCACACACACACACTCACACACACACCATACACACACACACACTCACACACTCACACACACACACACACACACACACACACACCATACACACACACACACACACACACACACTCACACACTCACACACTCACACACACACACACACACACACACACACACACACACACACACACACACACACACACACACCATACAGAGACACACACTCACACACACACACCATGCAGAGACACACACTCACACACACACCATACAGAGACACACACTCACACACACACACCATGCAGAGACACACACTCACACACACACCATACAGAGACACACACTCACTCACACACCATACAGAGACACACACACACACACACACACACACACACACTCACACACCATACAGAGACACACACACACACACACACACACACACACACACACACACACACACACTCACACACACACTGCAGAGCCTGAAGAACATCTGTTGGGCCCTGAATGATGACTGCCCATGGACCACAGGACGAGCTAAGATTCAATATTTAGCAAAACAAACAAAAACAAATCAAAAAAAGTTGTTAACAGACAAAAACAAGGTCAGAGAAATCAAACTACCAAACTGTGAGAGTAACAGGCTCTAAGGTTACACAGTTACCCTAACACACACACACACACACACACACACACACACACACACACACACACACACACACACACACACACACACACACACACACACACACACACACACACTCACACACCATACAGAGACACACACTCACACACACACACACACACACACACACACACACACACACCATACAGAGACACACACACACACACACACACACACACACACACACACACACACCATACAGAGACACACACACACACACACACAAACACACACACACACACACACACACACACACACACACACACACACACACACACACACACACACCATACAGAGACACACACTCACACACACACAAACACACACACACACACACACACACACACACACACACACACACACACACACCGCTGCAGGACAGTCAGCATCCTTCATCTCCTGTACTCTGTTCATGTATTCAAATGATCCACTTCCAGTCAACAAAAGCAAAAAGTGTTCGACCAACACTCCACAGCTCTGTCAGGACTCAGCGCCGCTCTGCGCCGCTCTGCGCCGCTCTGCGCCGCTCTGCGCAGCTCTGCGCAGCTCTGCGCAGCTCTGCGCAGCTCTGCGCAGCACAGAAACCCCCGTCCACCAGCGCTGCTCTGTGCTGGGTTGGATCTTATCATGTTTCTACCAAGAACTGGTTTGGTTTTCCATCAGCACGGAGCGAAGTTGGAGCAATGTGGATGTGTCAGCATGAAGCGTCAGTCCATCACAGTACAGTACACACCTAACTCTGCCATGTGTGACTTAGAGCAGAGGAGAAATGTGAACGCACAAACATGAGTCAGAAAGGACATCCTGCCATGTGAATCAGAGAGATAAATGATCAGCGATCGCTGCAGCACAGCAGTCAAACCCTGACCCTGACCCAGTCCCTGACGGAGCTGGTGTTTGGCCCCGGCCCAGCAGAGAGTTGGTGCTCGCTGAGCTCCAGTCTGAGCTCCTGGAGCCACAGCTTCATCAGTTCAGTCAAAAAGGGACAAGAGAGGAGATGCTCACAGCTCAGCTCCACAACCAGCACATTTAAGGCCAAATATCAGGAGGTGAGGATCATTAGAGAGGGAACAGCTCTGAGCAGAGTTCAGTTTCTGCATCTCAGGCCCTCAGTTTCCACCTGACACACCTGGTTTACAGGTAAGAGGCTCAGCTGCCACAGTCAGATCCTACAGGCAGATTAAACCTGTTATATAACACACACACACACACACACACACACACACACACACACACACACACACACACACACACACACACACACACACACACTGATGCAGGGCTGATGTGAGGATGCTGTGGTCAGCACTGGATAGATCAGATTTAACCTCCTCAATCTCAGCCATCGTCCTCCATGATCCATGAACACACCCCTCTCATAGTGTGTGTGTGTGTGTGTGTGTGTGTGTGTGTGTGTGTGTGTGTGTGTGTGTGTGTGTGTGTGTGTGTGTGTGTGTGTGTGTGTGTGTGTGTGAGTGTGTGTGTGTGTGTGTGTGTGTGTGTGTGTGTGTTATAATAGCAGAATAAAACCCTCACAGGATGGTCTCCTTTCTCCTCTGCAGTCTTCTCCCAGCCTGATGTTTGCTCCCTCTGAAACAAGATGCACCTCAGACAAACAGAGACCGGCTCAGACCTGGGCTCAGACCTGGGCTCAGACCTGGGCTCATGCCTGGGCTCAGACCTGGGCTCAGACCTGGGCTCAGACCTGGGCTCAGACCTGGTTTTGGGCCTAAAATGATGTTTTCTTGACTCATAAACTGATGATCAAAGTTTGAATCTTTCCAAATTTGTCTTCAGAAACATCACGGTCGTTCCCGAGCGTAGTTACATAACACCAGCGGTTTCTCTAATCGTTCTTTGAATCCTAATTTGAGGCTGCTCCTGAGCTAATCTCTTCGTCTGAGCGTAATCTATGCTCTGCTCGTGTCAGCAAGTCTGCTCCTAAAACTTTAAAACTCCACGCTGTCACCGAGTCCTGCAGCTCAGCTTCATTACGTAAACTGATGTAGTGCTACAGCCCACACACACACACACACACACACACACACACACACACACACACACACACACACACACACACACACACACACACACACACACACTCCTGGAGCAGGTGTAGCTCAGCCCTCCTGTGTTAAAGGGAAGAGCGCAGCATGTCCACAGATCTTCGTCTGTTTGATTTGATGAATCTGAAATATTTGATCCAGCTTGTTTAAAAAAAAAAAAACAGTGTGAATGTTTTTCCTGTCCTCATGAGGACCAGGAAATCTTCTCTTTTCACAAACAGAGGCCAGTCAGTGTAAAGATTTCATCAAAATCACTAAAACTGCTGAAATGATCCAGAGAAAAGCCTGTGGGTCACTTACAGTGAAACTGAGACTCAGCCAGAATCAATGAATGGGTGAGTACAGTGGTGAGTACAGGGGTGAGTACAGGGGTGAGTACAGGGGTGTGTACAGGGGTGAGTACAGGGGTGAGTACAGGGGTGAGTACAGGGGTGTGTACAGGGGTGAGTACAGGGGTGAGTACAGGGGTGTGTACAGGGGTGAGTACAGGGGTGAGTACAGGGGTGAGTACAGGGGTGAGTACAGGGGTGTGTACAGGGGTGAGTACAGGGGTGTGTACAGGGGTGTGTACAGGGGTGAGTACAGGGGTGAGTACAGGGGTGTGTACAGGGGTGAGTACAGGGGTGAGTACAGGGGTGTGTACAGGGGTGTGTACAGGGGTGTGTACAGGGGTGAGTACAGGGGTGAGTACAGGGGTGTGTACAGGGGTGTGTACAGGGGGGGGGTGTAACACCCCCTTGTGGTCCAATTGTTAAAAACAGGTGCTGATGTGCCCTCTTTGGTTGGAGAAACACACAAACTGGCCCTTGGCTGTGTGATGTATGATGAACTGTCCTCTTGGGTCTTGGGTGGCTACAGCGCCCCCTATATGTGACTGTAAAATTATTTCTGCCCCTGCTCTTCAAAAAGTCTGTGCACACCACTGAGCCAGGCCCACAATCACAGTCCATCCTAAAACTGGCAACGATCCTGTGACGATGAAAAAAAACAGGAAGAGACTCTGTCTCAAGTCTGAGGTCTGTGTCTAAGGTCTCTGTCTGAGGTCTGAGGTCTCTGTCTGAGGTCTGAGGTCTGAGGTCTCTGTCTGAGGTCTGAGGTCTGAGGTCTCTGTCTGAGGTCTCTGTCTTTAGTCTCTGAGGTCTCTGTCTGAGGTCTCTGTCTGAGGTCTGAGGTCTCTGTCTGAGGTCTGAGGTCTCTGTCTGAGGTCTCTGTCTTTAGTCTCTGAGGTCTCTGTCTGAGGTCTCTGTCTTTAGTCTCTGAGGTCTCTGTCTGAGGTCTGAGGTCTCTGTCTGAGGTCTCTGTCTTTAGTCTCTGAGGTCTCTGTCTGAGGTCTCTGTCTGAGGTCTCTGTCTGAGGTCTCTGTCTGAGGTCTCTGTCTGAGGTCTCTGAGGTCTGAGGTCTGAGGTCTGAGGTCTGAGGTCTGAGGTCTCTGTCTGAGGTCTGAGGTCTCTGTCTGAGGTCTCTGTCTGAGGTCTCTCAGTGTCAATCCTTGGTCCAGCAGAGTCCAGTCCCTCAGATCATCTCTCCCTGCTGTCTGTGTTTTTATTGACAGTTCAGGGATTTAAATGTTGGATGATTGTTGCTGAGGACCTGCTGCAGCAGATGATGAAGAACCATCATCATCCTCGTCTCCATCTGATCTGGAGGATGTGATGCACTTCCTGCCTCTTTTCATTAGCATCGATGAGTCTCTGTACCCAGATCAGGGAGTAATTGGCTGAATTGACCAGAAATCCCTCAGGTCTGATCTCAGCGGACTAATGAAGCGTTAAATCTTTGAAAGGTCAACAGTTTGTGTTGTCAGGGGGTGAAGACAGCAGCCACCATATGGCCAAAGATGCCCAGAGGAGTGTGTCTTCTCTGCTCTTTTAATCTTTTGAGCTAATTGTGTGTCTTCTCCCCCCTCGTCTTCTGGTGCCAGGCAGACAAAATGTGGTCAAACTCTAATCTACTTATCTGCTCTCCTCTGTTTTTCAGTCATGAAGGGCCTTTTTATCCGGGACCTGCTGATGTCAACGTTTAATTTGCTCTCAATGCAGAATTTAGACTTAGAGCTCGACAGCAGACTCATGGTTTTTACACTGAAAACACTTGTTTGTATGTTTGTAATGTACAGATTAGTTGACACATGGTTTGGTTGACATGTTGCTCAGAGTCAGGCTTTAGCCCGGATTTAAGAAAAACTGAGGTCACGAGCTGCACTTCCCATCTAAACCCAACTTTGATTTAACAGGGTGAAAGAAAAGACAAAAGGTCCAAAGAAGAAGAAAATGTTCCCAAACATTCAGAGAAGTCCAAACTGCAGTGAGCTGCTGGCATCATGACAAAAGGAGGTGAGGGTTAATAATAAAAAGGTTAATAATAAAAAGGTGAGGCCAGAAGGTAAAAAATGCTCAAAGTAAAAATCTGAGACTCTAAAAAAAAAAGACTGCTAAAGTCCAAACTATTACATTCAACCCCTGAAAGTCAGAGCAGAAACTGACATTTAGAGTCAAAGGGGAAATGAGGGACTGATGGTCCGGCTGCGTACGGTGAGCTGCTCTCTGTGTCTGCAGGATCAGAACCAGCCGGCATCGGTCCGTCTGAAGACGTGGTTACACTTTATGAAAACTTTAAAGTGACTTCACGGCGCCCATGGCCGGCCTCTTTCACTAGGCGTAACCCTAACCCAAACATGAAGACAGCAGCAGGTCAGAGCCCGAGTCCTCTTCAGACCCAGAATCCTCGCTCTGACCCCTGAACTGTGACGAGACACAAACGATGAGAAAAACTGAGATTTGAAAAAGTTTCTGGCTGTTTGAATGTCCCACCTGCTCCACAGAAATACTTTAAGGTTGATTCTGAATCAGTTTCTGATTTATTCTTCGCAGTTATCTTCACAGAAAATCAGTTTTGCTCAAACAAAAATAAAACCCCAGACTCCCTGTCTTTAACTCTGCTCCTGAGTTTTCACGCTAGATTTTTAGTTCAGTCTACAGAGATCTGCTTATGTAAATACCAACTGTTAGATGATTTCTGGCTTTTAAATAATAAACGAGGCTGTAAATTACTTCATCCATTCAAATCTTTATTATTTTTCCCTCAGTGACCTTCCTCTCCAGGCCGGAGCCATGATCCTGTGTTCTGGTCAAAAAACCAGCTAATGGGAGCTAATGTGCAGCTCCTCTGCAAACACAAGGCGTCGTTATGAAGGGGAAGCAATCACACAGATCAAATATACATCAGGGGAACGAGCTGAATGTGGAGGGAAACACAGATGGAGGAGGACAGTAAAGATAATCATGTGGACTCTGTGTAATCATCTGTTTGACTGCAGAGAGAAGAGGAGTGAGGAGTGATGGATGAAGGAGGAGCAGAGGGGCTGCTGGGGATCTGGTCTAAGGTTACAGCAGCAGTTTCTGGACTCGTCCTCACTCTTCCCGTTAGTTTTTCTGTTGCTGTTTGCAGAAACGCAGCAGGTCTGAGTCCCAGCAGCACCAGTGGCTCAGCAATGTGACCGATTGATGCAGTCGATGAACAGTAAAGATTAAGAGGATGACAAATGAGCATGCTGCTTACACAGCGCGTGGGGCTAATCCTCTCCCCCCTCTCCTCACCCCCCAGGCTCCCTTTTGAGGAGCTGCCACCGAGGAGGAGCACCCACAGACACCAGAGACCCCACCGAGGAGGAGCACCCACAGACACCAGAGACCCCACTGAGGAGGAGCACCCACAGACACCAGAGACCCCACTGAGGAGGAGCACCCACAGACCCCACTGAGGAGGAGCACCCACAGACCCCACTGAGGAGGAGCACCCACAGACCCCACTGAGGAGGAGCACCCACAGACACCGACCGACCCTAAGGCCAGAGGGAGGGAGGACACACAACCTGTCGACCAGCAACAAGTGGAGGCTCCAGCTGACGGCCGGACCCGGACCCTCTGCAGCTCCACACAGTAGAGGCTCTGCAGGGGACTGAAAGGACCGCCTGTCCACCAGAGACCACCAGAAACCACCAGAGACCACCAGAGACCACCAGAGGTCTCACAGAGACTTTTCCCTAAAGAGGAACGTTTTGTGTTTTTTCCTGGACGCTTCACCTCCAACAGCTCCAGAAGAGGATTTAAAGTTTGTGAACTGACTCATCGACCCCACAGAGACGGTCTTTCATCGTAAAGATGATGGAGGATCACCTGCCTAAGATCCCCATGATGCCGTCCTCCTCCCCTGCCGAGTCCTCAGGCAGCGGCGGCACAGACGACAGCAGAGGAGGTAAGAGCGGAGCCACAGGTGCCCATAAGGCCCAAAACAGTGAGGGATGACAGGTAGAAAGAGTGAAACAAGACGAGCTCTGATACTAAAAGCGCACAATTTTAAACTTTATTTTGGAGTTTTGAATGTTCAAGATATTTCCATCTTTTCATTTTATCTCTGACCTGAAATCATCTTTAAACAATGAGCAAAAAGCACATCTGACCACAGGCATTCTGTTATAATTACTTTTTCTTTTCTTTCTTTTCTTTCGTCTTTTTTTCCCCATTTGCCTGATTTTACTTCTTTCTTTTTGTAATTTTCAACTTGTACAAATGTAATTTATTCCCTGATTGATTTTTATTCCCTGATTGATTTTTATTCCCTGATTGATTTTATTCCCTGATTGATTTTTATTCAGATTGATTTTTATTCCCTGATTGATTTTTATTCCCTGATTGATTTTTATTCTGATTGATTTTTATTCCCTGATTGATTTTTATTCCCTGATTTATTTTTTCTTTATTGATCTTGCTCTTCTCTTGAGTTATCTTTATTTTTAGCTCTAACCCCTTCCTGTCTTTTGACTGTGCTTTTCCAGCATGGGTTATGATGACGGTTAAATTTCCTTCCGGGGATGAACTGAACATTTTGTTGCCCAGGTAGCAGAAAAGAAGCACATAAACATTTTAATTTAACAGAAACATGGACAGTGATTCCCAACTAGGAACATTTAAATCACAAACATAGCTCATCATACCAGGAAAGGTCATTTCATAAATCTCTGATGAAACTGAGGCTCTGTTGTCTTGAGTTGAAGCAAAGCCTTTAATTATTTTCAGTATCTCCTGCTGTCTATGAATCCATTAAAAGATCCCAATAATCCCAGTAATCCCAGTACAAAGACTGAACCTGTTGTTTCAACACTTCCTGGTGTTTTTGACTCAGACTGTGGAGTTCAGGCCCGGCTGACGGTGCAGATGGCAGGCACACGTCAGAAACAATACGACTGTCATGAATGGCACTAACCCACCTGCCCCGTGTCCCCTGTTTGACTCACAGCCAAGAGTCCGGCCCCTGGGAAAGCTCTGAGCCCGGCTCTGGTCTGCAAAGTGTGCGGGGACACGAGCAGCGGGAAACACTACGGTATCTACGCCTGCAACGGCTGCAGCGGCTTCTTCAAACGCAGCGTGAGGAGGAGGCTCATTTACAGGTGAGCCCCCGCCTCACTTCGTTCAGTTCGTTCAGTTTTTACCTGAGGAGTCAAAATAAAAGCTCAGCTGCCCTGAGTTCACGGTGCTACATGAAACATGAGCTATGGTTCAGAAAAATGGTGGATTCAAAGTGTCAGGAAGGTCAGGAATATGTTTTTTTATTTAATGTTTATCGTTATATCATAAACTTTCAGGCGTCAGAAAGTAAAGTTTAAGCCTTACTGCAAACTAAAATATAACAAAGTGTTTTTGTCCACTTTCAAGTCAGAATATCTCATCAGGATTATTAGTCTGACGTGTGATATAGTTACACTTCAAGTCTGATCTGGACTAAAAGTTTTTAATTACTTTTTTAAAATCAATTAACCAAAGGTCAGCAGTATTAAAAGCTGAAAGTGAGTGTTGTAACTTTGAGAAGTCATGGCTCCTCAGGCTTTCACCCACACTCCTCTCTCTGGTTTCTTTTTTTTACCAAACTTTAAACATGTTGAAGCTTTTCCGTTGCCCTGCTCAGAAAGTCCTGTTTCCTGCTGTGAACAGGTGTCAGGCAGGGACAGGGATGTGTCCAGTGGACAAAGCTCACCGTAACCAGTGTCAGGCCTGTCGCCTGAAGAAGTGTCTCCAGGCCGGCATGAACAAAGACGGTGAGTGTGAACAAACAGGTTTGTGGTTCAGCAGCACGTAGACCGACCGTCAGAGGGTTTGAGCTTTAATGAGGAGATAAAATCCTGCCTTTTAATAATCGTCTGACCGGATAAGAACTGAATATGTCTGAAACCTGGTGAGATTAGATCAAAGCTTCAGGTGATGATGATGATGATGATGATGATGATGGAGTCTGACCTAATAAACTCTTCCTCCTGCAGCCGTGCAGAACGAGCGTCAGCCGCGCAGCACAGCTCAGGTCCGCCTGGACTCCATCGACGTGGACCCAGAGAAAGAACACCTGACAACCACACGTGAACCCACCTCATCATCCTTATCTTCCTCCTCCTCCTCCTCCTCGTCTTCCTCCTCCAGCAGCTCTGTCATCACGTGGCCCCACATCAGCTCCTCCATGTCCATCACCTCCTCTGTGGCCCCCCAGCGCTGCGTCAGCCCCCAGAACAACCATCGCTTCATGGCCAGCCTCATGACCGCCGAGACCTGCGCCAAGCTGGAGCCTGAAGATGGTGAGGAAGATTTTCATGTTCAACACGCCAAACATGAGGAGAGCAGAAACTCAGGAGCACGTCTGCCCCATGAGATTTAATCTGTGTGAGTGAAACTAAAGGCAGACGGGTCAGGTTCATCAAACCCCTGAAGTTTATTTTATCTCCTTCCCCTGAAGTTTATCTCCTTCCCCTGAAGTTTATCTCCTTCCCCTGAAAAGGCTTCAGGTCCAGAGAAAAGCTCTGCTGCACACGGTGATAACTTTTTATTCTGAGAGCCCTCCAGGGTTTAACACACACAAACAGCTGATGATGTGGCGGAGATTCAGCTTTAAGAGTGAATATGAAGATCACACTTTGGATGTTTGGAACTTTGTTTTAGGAAAACCAAAAAGTAAGCTCTCTGTGAATGGAGCAAAGCTGTATAACTATCATCATCATATTCTCATCAATTCTGGATCAAATTTAGACTTAAAAAAAAAAAAGGAGCAAACTGTCAATTTGCCATTTTTGGCCTTTACTGCTGTAATATACTGTTTTAACAGAAACTAAAGCAAAATAAAAGTCTTCTATGCAGTTCTTTGGATGTTTAAGACTGACACCAATGTCCAGTGTTATGCTAGCATAGCATGCTAACATACAGTTTGATTTGTTTGACACTTGCGTAAAAACTTTTTGTTTAAAACAGTTTAATTTTGGTTCTTCTGATGGAAAAATTATTTTTACCGATTTCCAAAGTGTACGTTATCGATAGAGGAGTTTTTCTTAGTTTATTTTGGCCTGATTGTTCAAATGTAAAAACAGACCTGGCTGTAAAGTCTGTTATTTACTCACAGTCAACGTTAGCCATTACTCACCAAACAGAGACAAACTGACGTCATTTTAACTTTTTCAAACAAAGAAACAAAAGAAGGAATTTATCCACACACTAAAATGGTTTGGATAAAAAACGTAAACATGAATTTACTGAATTATCTACATTATCCTGAGCCCGCCTCCCAATCTCATCACTTCTGTTTCAGTTGATGAGAACATCGACGTCACGAGCAACGAGCCTGAACGCACGTCCTCAGAGTACCACATGGCCATGTTTCCGTCCAGCTCCGAGAACGTGTACGAGACGTCGGCCCGGCTGCTCTTCATGTCGGTGAAATGGGCCAAAAACCTGCCCGTGTTTTCCAACCTGCCCTTCAGAGACCAGGTGAGGCTCAGCCCTGAAACCATGAGCTCTGTGTTCTGCCCTGACCCTGAATTTCACCAGTTTAACTCTTTAACTGGATCATATTGGTGTTTTTACCACCGATAAATGTTGGTTTGGTTTTGGTGACAATTTATTTTAGGAATCAAGCTCAGTGACAAAAAAGGCAGTTCATGAAAGAAAGAATGAGGAAGCAAATAAGAGAAAAACAAGACAATTTTGCAAGTTATATATAACAATAACCAAATCTGGATATATATATATATATATATATATATATATATATATATATATATATATATATATATATATATATATATATATATATATATATATATATATATATATATCCAGATTTGGTTGTTACTTCTGATTAAAAAAAATAACAAGCTCTGACCTTAAATGTGAATTTGTTTTCATTGTGCAGTATATTTTTCTAATATCTATTAAAAGTGAGTAATTAAGGTTTATTTGTAAAGCACGTTTTGCAGAGACAGCAAACTTGGTGCTTCACAGAAATCAAACCAACGGGTGAAGTAACATGCCAACCAGCAAAACAGGTTTTCAGGAAGTAAACATTTCCATCAAGGTGCTCGAACAAGGTGGAAGGAACACCTGCATGAACACGTCGGTTTCAGGTTGTTTTCCTTCTTTAAATCAGTGACAGACGAAGCGTTTCTCAGGGTCAGGGGCAGAGCGTCCCATAATCCTGGGTCAGCTGACTCAAAGGCTCCAGGCTTGAAGTCCGACCTGATTATGACGATTCTTCTCAATTCAAAGTTCAAAAAAACCTTTTTGTAACTGAACAATGGAAGACTGAGAGAAAAGCTTTTTGAATTCTAACAAAGTTTCCATCTCACCTGTCCAGGTGATCCTGCTGGAGGAGGCGTGGAGCGAGCTCTTCCTGCTCTGTGCTGTTCAGTGGACTCTTCCTCTGGACAGCTGCCCCCTGCTGTCTCTGCCCGACCTCTGCCCCAGTGTTCAGGGGAAAACCAGCTACACCAGCCTGGACCTGCGCCTCCTGCAGGAGGTCTTCAGCCGCTTCAAGGCCCTGGCTGTCGACCCCACCGAGTTCGCCTGCCTCAAGGCCATCGTGCTCTTCAAGCCAGGTCAGACCCTGTCCATTCTGGGGAGAAACATGTGAAACGGTTTATATCAGTCCGTGTTGGGGGGTGGAGAAACAGACATCGGTCATTTTTTAATGTACAGTAACTTCTGCCTGAGCTTCTCTGACTGACATGAAAGTTTCCTCTCCTCCACAGAAACACGTGGGCTGAAGGATCCAGAACAGGTGGAGAACCTACAGGACCAGTCTCAGGTGATGCTGGGACAACACATCCGCTCTCACTACCCCAACCAACCAGCCAGGTAACACCAGCACCTCAAGACTGCAGCCATGCTGTGCTTTGCATACAGCAGTTCAGACCTGTGCTTTACATACAGCAGTTCAGACCTGTGCTTTGCATACAGCAGTTCAGACCTGTGCTTTGCATACAGCAGTTCAAACCTGTGCTTTGCATACAGCAGTTCAAACCTGTGCTTTGCATACAGCAGTTCAAACCTGTGCTTTGCATACAGCAGTTCAAACCTGTGCTTTTCATACAGCAGTTCAAACCTGTGCTTTGCATACAGCAGTTCAAACCTGTGCTTTGCATACAGCAGTTCAAACCTGTGCTTTGCATACAGCAGTTCAAACCTGTGCTTTGCATACAGCAGTTCAAACCAAAGTTCTTCTTGTTTCTCGTGTTTGTCTGCAGGTTTGGGAAGCTGCTGCTCCTCCTCCCCTCTCTGCGCTTTGTCAGTTCAGAGCGGATTGAGCTGCTGTTTTTCCACAGGACCATCGGCAACACGCCCATGGAGAAGCTTCTGTGTGACATGTTCAAGAATTAAAACTCATGCAGTCATTGGTCTTTTTCAGTCAGTCATTATCTGTTTACATCTAAGAGATTCTGTTATTTTTTGAGCCACTTTAAAGTTTGTGAATGAAAATCCAACTTGTTCTCCTAATGATGCTCGCTCTCTGTATCATGACCCTGAACTGTGTCTGAAGTCGCTCTCAGCACATTTCAGTCTGTAGTCTTTAAATGTTTTTTTTTTTTTTTTTTGGCAGCAGCAGCAGCAGCAGCAGACACGATGCATACGTTCATTTGTTTGCAGGTAGATGACTGCTGTTATAACCATGTCTGCTATTTTCATGTTTTCATGCCTCGGTTAAGTCAAAGATCTCTGTAAAGGTTGTTGACTCAGTTTTTTCTCTGCACGTTTTGGTTCATGAGAGTTCATGTAGCCCTCAGAAGAAGAACCAACTGTTTGTGTAAGATTCAAGTGATAAAAATATGAAAAATAAACCGTGGTTTTGATTTTTTATCTTCAAGAACAACATTTGGATGAAAAGTACCGAGACCTCAACCCCTGGAAAGCAAATAATGAGGCAAACAGCGCCCTCTACTGTCAGAAAGCACACACAGTCTGAATAACTGCAAAATGTACAGAATTGTATTTCACTTCTCTAAAGTGAAAGTCAAAGGTTTGCAAAGTTTTACAAGTAAGAAACAAAATATCAAGTTTAAGGCCCATTTCTTCTTCTTCTTCTGTAAATTCAGCTCAAAGTGTGAATGAAAAACTGGTTCCTGTGTTGAGCCAACAAACCTGCACAGAGCGGCTCTGTGATCATCCAGTGAACTGGAAGTGAAGAGTAAAGAAAGAAAGAAAGAAAGAAAAAAGAAAGAAAGAAAGAAAGAAAAAGAAAGAAAGACAGAAAGAAAGAAAGAAAGAAAGAAAAAAGAAAAAGAAAGAAAAAGAAAGAAGGAAGGACAGAAAGAAAGGAAGAAAGAGAAAAGGGATGGTTAACATATGTAGAAATAAAGCCTGATGTCAATGTTGATATTTAAGGTCTGGTAATAATAATAAAGTCTTGTGTTTAAAGGAGAGGTAGAAACTATAAACTAGATTATACTTGGAAACCATTTTTTTGTGGAAGACACAACTACAGATGAAAAAAAAGGGCCTCTGAAAACAAATTTCGGAGTTTGGGCAGTAAAACTGACAAAATCAAGAAATAAACAAAAAACAAACAAAAACACTTAAATATTTGACCTGAAAGTTCGGAGAACACATTTATTTCCATCAAAAGTTTTACTTTGGTCAGAATCTGATAAAAAACATCCAGACAGTAAACGCTCCTCATTCTCCTGCAGGTTATTTTTCCTTTCCCTTTGAGACGAGGAGTGAAAGCTGGAGTTGAGACAGGAGGTGTTTCACCTCAGCTTAATGTCAGTTTGATAAGACACGTCACTCAGCATTACTTCACATTTGATCAGCACAAACTTCTGAGGAGCCAAACTAGATGCAAGGGGTGCACGCTTCAATCACCTCTTCAGCTCCAGACTTCATGAGAAGCAGATTCACAGCTCTGCGGTGAGACGGGCATTTATGGCTCTGCTTTGATCCAGCGGTTTCAGGGGGGAAGAAAAGCATCCAACACATGCTGAAAAAGCACCAGTCGTGGTTTCTGCTCAGCCCCTTGGTCGTCAGAAAATCCAGGGATCAGCTGGCGCTCTGCGGCCTCTGTCATATGAGTGAGCTCACACATCAGATTAAGGAACTTTGAGCTCTCGCAGCAGGGCGCGCTGCACAAAAGAAGTCCAGTGGTTGAAAAAGTAGAGCTTTCCTGAGCGCATCTTGGTGCTGGAAATGAAGATCTGGAGTCTGTTTTAGGATAAACTCTGCTCCAGCTCTGACCTCTGATCTTCCTCTTCTTCATTCATTCAGATAACAATAAAGTTCAGCCTGGAGCTAAACTTAAGCTTTTCCTCACGTGTGAAACGCTCAACATTCTCACTTTGGCCTTTCCCAATCTCTTTTCAAACAAAGGTTTCTCCTGTTCAGACCACAGGTTTTCATCTTATTATTGGATTAGTCTCTTAAGCAACCCGCAGAGAGTGGGGACAGGTTAACGGCACGTTGCAGAACAATAAACCACATTATTGAGTCTGACACACAGGGCTCACATTCGGACATGAAAACAGAGACAGATTCAATCATGACCAGGTGTTGTCCTACCTCAGAAGCTTGGAGGAAATTTGACTTGTTGGCCCAATGAAAGATAAAACAAGTGACTGAATTCTGTCAGCATGTTGCATTAAAAATGCTTTAACAACGATAGGACTTATTAACTGAAAAAAAAATCTTCACTTGATTCCTTATTTTAGTAGCATCTCTTTACATTAAGAAAAAGTCATTGGTGTCTGAAATCTTTTCAATGCTTCCCATACTTTTTGATTTTGCTCTTTATTATAGAAATTATACTTTATTTCTATATTTGTCCCGAGAAATACAAAAAAAACTAGAATTTCCTTAAAAAGAAGTATTACTGGCACCACACTTTATAGGTTATCTTGACCTTAGTTTGCCCTTTTTTATTTATTCATTTGTTGATTGTTTATTTATTTGTTTATTTAGTCTGGTGTACGAAGGGCCTGTTTCCACTCATGGCAGTAAGGATTTACAACGACTGAAAAACAAACGGGGGATAATAGAAGCTCTGATGGTTTTCATGCATCATAAATACAACTTTCTTATGTTAGTTGCTCAGGGAGCCTTTTTGTGTCCTCTGCTTCTTCACGTTATAAAAACTTCCTTGTTTCACCAAAATGCTGCTGACACACGGCTGTAACCTCATAACCTTTGACCCAACTGGTAACCAGATTATCCATCCTTTTTAAACTTTCAAGTGTTATATATATATATATATATATATATATATATATATATATATATATATTTATATATATATATATATATATATATATATATATATATATATATATATATATATATATATATATATATATATATATATATATAGATAGATAGATAGATAGACAGATATATATAGATAGATAGATAGACAGATATATATATATATATATATATATATATATATATATATATATATATATATATATATATATATGTATATATATATATATATATATATATATATATACATATATTTATATACACGCTCGAACAAAGTTTTTACAAGTTCATCAAATGTTGGAGACTTGCTCTGGCACTCTGAGGGCCTGTTTCTACCAATAGCATCAACCATCTTCCTTTGCTTAACTCAGAGTTTTAAAGCAAAAATCAAGCATTTTAAAAACAGAAATAATTGTAGTTCAGAAGTTGATCTACACCAGACAACGAATGAAGCAGTCACACCACTAAGCACCAAAAAAACAAGCTGTTCGACTGAGGTGAACAGACTGACAAAGTGGTTGGTGGACACATGCCTTAAAGCAATCTCCACCAACAAATAAACTCATCACCAACTTGGTTCTGTAACAGATAAAATATAAATCAAATTCAAATTTAAAAGACCCCGAGTTCACACATGAAACTACCTCATTTTGGATTTTACTCACTTTGACAGGGGTTATATCAGCAGCTGTTGGAAAGCAACAATGAGAAATGGGGGAAACTGTGGTTTCTAATTATGGCGTTCATTCAGCAGTAGTGGAAGCATTTATCTACAGTGGTATCAGGATCACACCAAGTCATGCTGAAATATATATTTGATATTCCTGTTCAGATCTTTTCCCTCCAGCACTTCCTCTCCTCTTGACTGTCAGAGCTCTCCCTCCTCCGGCTCCCCTCGGCACGGCGTTAATCTGCTGTGTTTGAGCTCAGCCTTTGACTGGAATGTGCCCCAGTGTTTGGGCCAAACTGTCCAAACACTTGACAGCAAAAACCAGCAAACTGACCCAGCTGCAGGACAGTCAGGATTCTCTGGGATCTCTAATCTTTCTGATTCTTCTGTTTGGTCGGGTGGACAGCTGTGATGAATCAAAGCAAGGTGGACTTTGAGCCGTTTGAATATTCCTACTATGACTACGCAGACTGGTACTCCAACAATGCAGAGCCAACCAAACCACCCAAAGAGTGAGTATCTGAATCTCCTCAGGATGAGTTAGAGCAACCGTCAGATAAACTAAATGATATTCTGCAGACTGTTCACAGTTTCTCCCGTGGGGATATGGGATCAAGTTTTACTGCTAACAAAAGGGGATTATTAAATTAATCATTAAATATTTAAAATTTTAAGGGGTTTTTATGCTACATAAATACCATTTTCCTTTTGGTGTTGCACTGGGAACCTGCCTCAGCCCTTCTCTTTTCTCAAAACGAACGCTTTCTCTAAAAGATAACGATTGAAATGTACCAATACGCTGATGACACACAGCTGTTTATTTCCTCTGACCAAACTTGAAACCAGAGTTTCCACCAATTCTCTGATGGTCAGGCTGCAGAAAGAGGAGGTTTAAGTCACTTTTCTTTGATTAAACTGAGGGAGCTGTTTTCCTGAGTTAGTGCACAAACTCAAAGAGACCACGTCGTCTCATGTGGTGTTTTTCATGTCTTAATGCTCCCGTGGGTGAGATTTTTCTTTGTTTCTCTTTGAGGATGAAACAGACAAAAGTTTTTATCTGTGCAGTTTAATTATCCACAGAGGTAATGAAGATCATCACCGTATTTATCGACTGTTTCTTCTGAGGTATTCTCAGTACAACCGAAGCATGGCGGCCTTAAGATGCAACAATATGTGCTGAACTCTACAAATCAGCTTTGTTTGATTTCTCATAACGGCAAAAATTCTCTCTTGGTAATACTTTTTCATTTTACTTTTTTTAAATTATCTTATTTATTTATTTACCATACAAAGACAGCTGAATGAGAGTTTGGATTAAAAAACAAACAAAACAACAACAACAACAACAACAACAACAACAAAAAACATTAAAATGTTCAGGGCAGGATCAGAAAAGAGATAATAGCAATGGTTTTTTCCACAGGTGGCGCCAAAGTCAACATAAACCACAACGCTTGTTTTTGCAGCCATGTAAGGTCGACCAGCTGCTGCTTTTTGTCACCGTCTCAAACGAGCAGCCCTCAGCGGCTCTGTGGTTTATTTTCTTTAACACAACTCAATAAAAAGTTCAGTTGGAGTTGAACATTGTTTCCCAACCAAACATTAAATCTGTTAAACGTCTTTCTGACACTGAGAGGACGCAAACTTTATTTTCTAACATGGCCTTTTACTGAGTTTTCTCTGAGCCCGGGATCACGTCAGGGTATTAATTAGTATTTGGCCTTTTTGTCTTACACATTACATAATCTGACAGCCCCTCTAAAAGAAACAGAGGATTCCTTTGCTTTCATATCTTCACTTTGTACAGGACTTTGAAATTACAGCCTTGTACAAGAAGTGGCTGATAATACAGTCAAACTTGTTTGTTATTAGTTTGATAAAGCAGCTCAAAGTGTCATTTTAACAGGACTTTTTTAACTCCAAACCTTGGGCTCAGGATCGAGGAGAAAAGAAACGTTGACTCATGGAGTTATTGCATTAACTAAAGATTATTTTCTGTTTGATTCACATGTGTAGGACCCTGATAAAAATCTGATCAGATTTCTTTGTTGTTTCCTTTTTGTCTCAGAGTTATCTTACCATGTGACCCCACAGTGGACGACAAGCTCTTCAACATATGCATGGCATCAGCATCGGTAAGTACGAGTCAAGTCTGGGATGATGATTTATGCCACACGGGTTGGACTTTCTTATTTTCATCTACTGAACTTTGGGAACAGAGATTTAAAGAAGTATTTTAAAAAGAAGAGACAGATCGCAGAACTTAGAGAAGTTAAAGAATAAACTTAATGTAAACTTTTTCCTCCTCCTGAGGGTCTGAGGAGAAAGTGGGCCACAGGGAGACGTTCAGTTTAATGAGGTTTGACATCACCTTGCCCTCATCCAGTGCTCAGTAAATACCACTTTATAATGAGTAATGGAGTGGGACAGCTGGGTCACTGCAGCGGATTAAAAATAACAAGCGTCTGAAGAATGTTCTCCCAGAAATCAGCTCATTGTCTGGAGCGGTGTGCTTTGTCATGTCCTCTGCTTCCATCAGTAAAAACTTTGTTGCTTCATTTCCTGAAATCCGTTCTGCTCTGTTGCTCCTCCTCTGCACAGTTAATGTGTCTTTCTGTTTTCTGTTTGCTCTCTAACTCCTGGATGTCCTGCTTTGCTGTGTCAAATTAATGCTCGTCGTCATAGCAGAAAACTTTCTCAAACCCACAGCTGGAAAACACGGAGCCTGGAACCAAAGCTGCTTCAGAAAAAGGAGCACGACGGCTCAGAATAAGAAGACCAGTTTTATCTGTTCAGCTCTGTTCATCTTCTGGTTGGCCTGTAGTCACTCAAAGCCCGCCTCTTTACCTCAAACAAACTTGGACAAAGCTAGTTTAGCATCACCAAAATGCCCCCTGGTGTTGGACGTGCTTCAGAGCTCTGCTTCAGAAACCAATGGGTGACATCATTGATTTAAGTTACAGAAGAACTGAACTAGATCCACACCACACCACCGATCAGTGGATTCCTCCAAAAGCACGTAACAAACACAGCACGTAACAAACACAGCACGTAACAAACACAGCACGTAACAAACACAGCACGTAACAAACACAGCACGTAACAAACACAGCACGTAACAAACACAGCACGTAACAAACACAGCACGTAACAAACACAGCACGTAACAAACACAGCACGTAACAAACAGCACATACCTGTTCTTTGACGTGATTTCTCTTTGACTCCTCCCAAAAGTTGAGGGATAGCTTTGGATCCAAAACACAAGCATACATCTTCTTCATTTGCCATTTTATCCAAACTGTGGAGTGTGATGAAAGCCACGGAGGAGGAGCCACATGTTGATGGTGCAGATTTATAACAAAAGCCAAAAAGCAAAGAAAACATGAAAACTATCCATTAAAATCACCAACACTCACAGAAAAGTCAAAACAAGCTGTGACAGGGACACAGAGAGTGTTTGCACTCTGGGTAACGAGTAACGAGACACAGGTGAGGACAAGGAGGTCAATTACAGGAAGTCAAACTGAAATTAACACCCTGGGGGTGTTTCACCAAAATAAAACAAGAAACACTGGAGAACAACTCAAGGAGAAGAAGAAAGACAATAATCAACAAACCAGCCATATGAAGCTGACACAAACATGACAACACAAGAATGAATCAGACGTGAATCAGTGAAGAAACCTCGGGAGAATCACAGGATGGTTGATCTAAAACTAAAACAAACAGGAAGTGAAGTAAGACATAAAAACATAGGTAAGTCTACAAAATCAAAGAAGAAAACCAGCCGGACACATTAAAGCAGCAAATCACAGAAACACTAGATATTCATTCATATCTTGGAGCAAAGCAACAGCAGAGGAGGCTTCTGGAACGCTGGGTTCTTGGAGTCCTGTCTTAAAGAGACAGTAAAACAAAGGTATTGAGGATTGTAAAGACCCCGGTGTGAGAAAAGTGAAGTGTTAACACATAAACTTCATATCTTAACACAGTGTCCTGATCCTTTCCACCTCTCTCTGCAGCTGGTGGCCATGCTGATCCTCGCCGTCCTGGCCAGGAAGAACAACCTGTGCCGAGGATTTACCCGAGGAGCCTCCAGTATCTTCAGGTGACTCCTTTACATGAACTTTTTTTCAGACTGCAGGTTTTTCTGCTTTTGTCTGAATGTTTTTGTCTGAATAGTCCAGCAAACTTCCTGGACCAGACTCAGCACAAAGGTGTGGCCCTGGCTGTCTTTGGACTCCTGTTCAGCAAGCTGTCCATGCTGGTGATCTCCCCGGATCCTCTACCTTTCATCAAGGATACGGCAGCAGAGACCAAAGGTGCTCTTTTTATTCATTTACAGAAGTTTTATCATTTAAAAAAACATCTGATGAAAATGGTTTGAAGCATTTTTACACTCTGCGTAGAAACCTGTGAGCATTTTTTTTAATTTGGGCTCAGGTCGACCTCTATGTTACCACAAACCCTGACACTCTGATTACAAACTAAATCCTCAATATGAGTCCTACCTTTAAAGTTCATATGAAAGAAACTTGAATAAGAATATACATATATAAATTGATTTTTTTTATGCAAGAACACCCCTTTATAATGTTTCCATATGTTAGATAAAAAAACAGTTTGAAGATAGTTAAACTGCGCTGAAAACTTAATAAAACGTGGAAACAAAGAGAAGCTTCACTCTTCTTCTTATTTTTCTTCAAACCACCACAATCTTTCAGTCCTTTTTTTCTACAAAGGTCTCTATGTGAAAATTTAAATTTACCTTGCTGCATAGAAAAAATCTGTTTAATGTCATGATGAATTATAATGCTCTCAGATATTACGGTCCAGTCCGTGTAGTTTGGTTTCGGCCTCATGTTCACACAGATCACAGCTTTAAGTCTGTGAAAATGAAGGGTGGGATCTCCTCTGATTGGTTTGTTTGATCACATGAGATGTTCTCGATTATAGGGACACATTTTTTATCTTTACTCTCTGATCTTTCCAGAGTACATGAAGATAACAGCCATTTTCTACTACCCCCTGCTCTACTTCCCTCTGATGGTCTGTGGCACCCTGCAGCACAAAGTGGGCTACGTGCTCGGCGTGCTGCTCTCCTTCGCTCATTTTGGCATCCTGGTTTGGCAGAAGTTTGACTGTCCCAAGACCCCAGAGGTTAGGAAGTCTCCTGATCAGTAGTAAACCTGTATCTGTACCAATATCTGAAAGAAGAAGAGGTAGTATTTTGCCCTGTTTTGGTTTAGTTGATTTTTAATGACAAAGGTCTGTTTCTATACGCTCCTCCTCACAGATCTATAAGTTCTACGCTCTGCTGGCCAGTCTGCCTCAGATGGGCTGCCTGGCCTATCTCTGCGTGCAGTTTCTGATCCTGTTTGTCAAAGGGCCGAAGACTGACGAGGTGAGAAAAGTCATGAAACTCTGAGCCTCAAAGCCTGACGCTCTCTCTGCCTCGTCGTGATAAAACTGTGAACTGGTGTCAGGCTGTCTCTGCTGCAAACCAGGAGAGAAAATTTCAACAATGTTGAGTTTAACGGTGATTACTGTAAGCAGCTTGGGCTGAATAAAGTGGGTTTAAGTCGGTGAGCTGATTATGACGATGGAGGTGATATTGTTTTTCCTTTTTAAACATTAAAACAACAGAGGTTTTGTTGAAAAAGAGGTTTAGTCTGTGTGCAAATCACAGAGCAGAAAACTGACCCTCAGGAAAAACAAAACCTTCAAACTTTAGTTTATTTGTTATATTTTGTTGATGGGTGTGTGTTGAAGATTTTTTTGTCTTGTGGTAAAACCTGAAGGGTAGTTCGCCTTTTTTTAAGATCTGTCACATTAAAGTGATGTAATATTTTAACCACTGATGTTTCTGCTCTACAGGACCTTGACAGCAGCTACTACACCATCTACGTGAAGTTAATTCTCAGGAAGAAGACGTCAGCTCCCAGGTGAGGGTTAAAAAAATCCACGTTTGACCTCATCAACATTAAATTTGATGAAGAAAAAAGAAAAGATTCATATTAAATTGAGCTGCAGTCACCGGCTGAGCGTGTTGAAGGGCAGATATGATGTTTTTATCATGTCATCATGAAGGAGGATTATTTACACCGAGGCCTAACAGTTCGGGAAAAACATCTGTTTTTTTATTTTTCTACTTTTTTCAAACCAATAGTGTGATTGCAGCTTCAGGTTAAAACTATAATTAAACATAATTGTGTGTATTGTAATTCAAACATTGTGCATCCTGTGGTCCAAGGATAATCACAGAAACACGTGAGGTTCTGACTCACAGCATCATAAAACAGGAGCCTGAAACACTGACGCCCTCTTCACTGATTTAGCTGCGCTGACATCCCTGAACTTCACGTGTCCACGTGGTGTGTGTGTGTGTGTGTGTGTGTGTGTGTGTGTGTGTGTGTGTGTGTGTGTGTGTGTGTGTGTGTGTGTGTGTGTGCAGTGTGTGTGCAGTGTACAGTGTGTGTGTGTGTGTGTGTGTGTGTGTGTGTGTGTGTGTGTGTGTGTGTGTGTGTGCAGTGTACAGTGTGTGTGTGTGTGTGTGTGTGTGTGTGTGTGTGTGTGTGTGTGTGTGTGTGTGCAGTGTACAGTGTGTGTGTGTGTGTGTGTGTGTGTGTGTGTGTGTGTGTGTGTGTGTGTGTGTGTGTGTGTGTGTGTGTACAGTGTGTACAGTGTGTGTGTGTGTGTGTGTGTGTGTGTGTGTGTGTGTGTGTGTGTGTGCAGTGTACAGTGTGTGTGTGTGTGTGTGTGTGTGTGTGTGTGTGTGTGTGTGTGTGTGTGTGTGTGTGTGTATGTGTGTGTGTGTGCAGTGTGTAAAGTTGTTTCCTGGGTGTGCTGGAGTTGTCATACAGCTTCATGTCTGTCCTCAGTTTATCCATAAACTGTCTCTAAATGTGTCAGAGTCAAAAACCTGCTCTGGGCCTGAAGTGATCCGTCTGCACACACAGCGTGGCTCCGGTCTGACCTGGACCAGACTTTTCTGTCTCCTTTAACCCTCAGGTCCAGGTTCAGCACACACTGACATCCTGAGCTAAACTGAACCCACTGGGTTACAGATAAACATGACAACTTCATACATGAAAAATACTGAGACCATGGACTGTTCTGTTAAATTTCACTCTGTATTTCAACGACTGGCTTTGAGCTCAGCTAATTTCACTGTGTTCAAACTACACCCTGGTAGGATTATACTTACCAACATTTGGCTAGTCAGTTAGCTGGTATTTGGCATTTTTGATTCAGAAAATCTTTGAAAATAATACAATACACCAAATGGTTGGACCCTCATTCACAGGGTTTGTTTTTAAGCCTATTTTTCATGTGTTTATTTATTTAGTCGACCATTTCTTGATCTATTGCAGCTCTGCGACGGCAGAAAAACAAACCCTGTTGGAGAGAATTCTGGAGGTGCCCAAGAGTTACATCTATGTACCAGACAAAGGTTTGTGCTCTCTTTCAAGGAGACTTTTCTTCCTTTTGTTGTTGTTAACAGCAGTTTTTCAGTGTTTGTTACAGTCAGAGGAAACTTTTCTCAGCCTTACTGGTGGAAAATGATTTATCTTTCAGTGTTTCGATTCCCTCTGAAGCTGGCCATATCTGCGTTTGTCTCCTTTGTGGCCATCTATCATGTAAGTCTTTCACAGACACAGTTCTCATGACCTTTCACCTCTGGTATCAGATGAAAAAATGTTGATAATCTTTGCCCAAGTGGACCATGAAGATCTCGTTTGTTGACCTTTCAGACGGCGTTGTTGTTGGTCGTCTCTGTGGTCCCTGTTCTCCACATCGTGCGAGCAGGGATCGATGAAAACATTGCCTTCCTGTTGCTTGGATTTGGTATCGTCCTGTCAGACGACAGGATGGAGGTGGTTAAAATCGTGACTTTCTACACCTGGCTGCTGGAAGGTAAAGAAGGAGATCTCTGGACCTGAAATGTGTGAGTGTTTGGTTATTGAACAACTGACTTTTTTTTCTCTTTGAACGTGTTTGTCAGTGTGCTACCTGTGTGCCCTGACCCTGTCCCTCCTGGTCAGTCTCGTCATGCTCATGAAGTCCATGATCTGTCACAGGTGAGAGCAGCCAGACTCAGAGGAGAAGAGTCATAAATACCTAAATTAACTTTCCCTTTTCCCCTAAATGTGTCCCCTGTTTGTGCCAGGACCAACCTGAAAGGACTGTACAAAGGAGAAATTTACAGCATATATAACAGCAAGAAAACCATCCGTCCATCAAGACCAGGGATTGTCTGCTGGATGGGTCTGACGGGATACCAGGCTGCCATCGTCTGTGTTGGTGAGTGGGAACGAGATGTGCTGATCGTATCTTTTAATGCACTTTGTTAAAGTCAAGACAGCAAAAACTTTACTAAGTTTATTCAATCACAAAGCAGTCATTACTGCTTTGTTGGAAATGATAAGAACATAAAAATATGTGCTTTAAAAAGCTGCTGTGATGTGTTTTCAGGGATGGCCATTCAGACCGTTGTCTTTTTCATCTGCTTCCTGTTTCTGGTGTTTCTGGTCATTATTCCTGTGTTTTACGGACGAAATATTTTTGTCTTTGAAATTCTGGGAAGAGCCTGGTGAGTTATAAAAGCACATCTTATGAACTCAACTGTTTTTTGGGGGGAAAGATAGGAGTAACTGCTCCTTCCTTTGTCATTATCTGTGTCTGCTAACTCTCAGGCCAGCCTGGGTCACCCTGCTGCTGGTCTCTGCTCTCCAACATGTGACGGCCAAGTTTGCATTTATCAAGAGAGAAGCTGGAACCAGAGACTTAAACAACAGGTTGGTGAAGCTTTAACCGCCTGATTTATTGGAGTGGAGCTGACGTAGATCAGGGTCAAACTTTTTCAAAGAGGGAAATATTTGTTCTCAGTCTTTTATCCTCACCTGTCCCTCAGGTGTCTCTGATCCAGATGATCAGTGGTCAGTTTTCTGCAGGGTTACATGCTGCGTGAACATCTGCAAACTCTGCTTCTTTTTGAGGAACATGTTCTCCATTAGGGGGCGATATAAGCAAAAAGTGTCAGGTTTTATTTTTATTGTTTTGATGTTAAACATCATTATCTATCCTGCTCTCTGAGCTGTTTTTATGCATCACTTTTTGTCTTTTCTGCTCCATCTCAAAACTTTCATCTGTGCGTGTCCTCCAGTGCTCACATGTTTACATCCTCATAAATACGTTCACTTAAAGACGTCAGCAATAAGAAAGTACACAGCTTTAGCTTTATTTCAGTTGCCTGTGCACAGTCCAAATGTAGTTTAGTGAGTTGTTTCGATTTTGTGAAATGAAAGTTAGGAGAGTTTAGATGGAAAGATCTGTTGCTCTTTTCACTTAAATAGCAACTAGTGAGAAAAACACAAAATCTAAAGTTTTGGGGTATTTTTGAAGAGGTGATGTATAAATTTATATAAATAGGTTTAAATATCCGGAGACTTTCTCACAGCCTGTGATGTTTTTCTTCCAGAGAGAGTCTGTTCCTCCTGACATACCTGCTCTTCCTGATCAACACAGTGATGGGTCTGATCGTAGCGATATGGAGGGTCGTGATCACTTCTCTGTACAACATCTTTCACCTTGGACGTGTTGATCTCAGTCTGCTGCACCGCACCTCAGAGGCCTATGACCCAGGTATGACTTTTTCAGTTAAACAACACCTAAAATCCGAGTATAACACTAACTTTACCAACACAAAATATCAGCTGGTTTTAGTCCCTTTGTGACCTTTGACCCCATGTAGCATATAGTTACTACACCAACGCCCTGAGGGTGGAGATCAGCCAGTCTCACCCGGTGATGAAAGCTTTCTGCGGGCTGCTGCTGGACCTGATGATGGAGAGAGGACGAGCCGGACAGAAGAAGGACGCAGAGGAAGGTAGAGACACAAACCACCTGATCATGATCAGTTTATCCCGCCCTAACAGAGCCTCCATCCCTGGTTTCACCCCGTGTTGACGTCTATTCCTCCACGTTTTCAGGCATCCAGGAGAACGGGCCGAACAAAGAGATCAACACCCGGAGGATTCGCTCGCGCTGGCAGCTCATGTACACTCTGGTCCACAACCCGTCCCTGCTGGGCTTCAGGAAACACTTCCAAACATCCCAGACAGCCGAGAGCATCCTGAACGGGACCCCAAACCACTCCGCCAAGACAGGCAGCAAGAGGGAGGCGGAACCAGCTCCTGAACCGGATCAGCCCGCTGAGATCCTGACGAACCAGGAGATCACTGACTGATGTGATCCATACGTCATGAAGTGTGAAAACTCCACACAAGGTCCTACTTGGTACGTGCTGGTATCTCTGTGACAGATAGCTAAAAGTTCTGCTTTGGTGACACTGTGATGCTTTCATCCAAAACTCTTCATGAGCTCCTGTTTAAGGACAGTTTTTAGTTCACGTCTCTAAACACACCAGCTAGGATCTTATTTTGTGTTAACTGTCACTTTTGTTTAACTACATTTTTGTAAAGTCCCTGTAATAACTTTAGAAAACCAAAATATTGATGAAGATTTCTGCAAAGAGTCTCTGAAACAGGCCACTCAAAACCAAGAACATGTTTGTTTCTTGCTATAATATGATTTTTAACCTTAAAATATGCTTCTGCAAAAAACTGTGATACAGATCAGATTTAAGTGTCTAAACATGAAGACAGTTCAATGTTTTCTCTTGTGTTAAATGCCCAAATATTGTTTTCTGATGCATCTGCAAAGGTTGTCCTTTGGTTCCCCAAATGTAGCTGAAAAGTCTGATCAGATCACTCTGCTGCCTGAAACATTGTGAAGAATATGCCAAAAAATAAAAGATAGCTTCTATCTTGATCTTAAAAAGTCTCTAGAGCTCATTCTCATCTTGTTTTTGTTTGTCCTGAAAACCTGAATAATCCACAGGGCAGCTGGACCAGAAGCTTTTTTTTTTGACCTTCAGGCCCTCAAAGTAACATGAAATAGATTTTTTAAAATGTTTTACTCACCTGAAAAATACCAGGCATAGCCACTGCTTTTTCAAACTCATGATTTCTGAAGCTTGGACGTTATATAAATATTTGTTTGTTACGTATACGACTGCTGAAACCTCTGGGTGAATATATCAGCTCACAGTGAACCGATCGATCGCAGCGTGAGCCGGGGTCAGAAAGGTCGAAATGAGGTCACAGAACATTTGGCCTCAGGGTAATTAACTCATGATGATTTCAGTGTGCATCATACATCAGAATATGAAACTTAGAAAACTGTACACAGGATGAGATGATTTCTCGTTCAATGCAGCCTTTTCAGCTCCGCCATCATAAATGAGTTTTCTCTATAATAATAAAAGGTTTGTGTGTGGAGCAGTAACTCCTGTTGTGTCATATTTTAATGATCATGTATGAAACTCTGAGGCTAACCCTAACCCACATTTTCAAATGTCAACAGAAAGATGATACTTTTGTGTTTATACAGAGAAAACGTTTTAATGAGATTGAGTGCTGAAAAAAGTTAAAAGTCAAATGAATTTGTAACTTCACATGTCACTCCTTTAAAAATTAAAATAAAATATCAAAACAACTGAGTGCGTTGAGAATAATGTTTTGTAACCATATCATAATTTGAGCCTTTTCATCAGGGCTGGCCAATCTGGGGCCCCCGGGCCAAGACTGGCCCACCGCTGAATGATTATTTTGAACCCTAGTTCACGGATGTTGAGAGAGGAGAGCCACAGATTTTTATTCATTTCACAAAGTTTTATTGAGGCACAGCGTAAAGGGAGACATAGTGCAGATAATCAAACACTTTGGTAAAAACATGGACTTTTCTCTCCTACAGGAGTTAAACAGAACAATACAGAGTTTAACTACACAGCACAGCTCAACACAACAGGCAGCATGCAGGTCTACGAGCACGGCACTCTGGGTAATACAGCAGGATGAACACATGACCCAGATACAGCAGAGCCACAACTCCACACACTGCAGCAGACCTGAATACTATGATCCTAACGTATCCACATCAGATAGAGCTTATTGAGGACATCCAGCGTGATTCAACGTGGGACTTTTACAGCGTTCACAGTAACTAACCCTAACCCTACCTTAACCCTAACCTAACTCTAACCCTAACTAACCCTAACTCTAACCCTACCCTAACCCTTATTGAGGACATCCAGCTTGATTCAACGTGGGACTTTAACAGCGTTTACAGTAACTAACCCTAACCCTACCCTAACCCTAACCCTAACCCTAACGCTAACCCTAACCCTAACCCCTAACCCTAACCCTAACCTAACCCTAACCCTAACCCTTACAGTAACTAACCCTAACCCTACCCTAACCCTAACCCTAACCCTAACCCTAACCCCTAACCCTAACCCTAACTCTAACCTAACCCTAACCCTAACCCTAACCCTAACTTTACCCTAACCTAACCCTAACCCTAACCTAACCCTAACCCTAACTTTACCCTAACCTAACCCTAACCCTAACCCTGACCCTAACGTATCCACATCAGACAGAGCTTATTGAGGACATCCAGCTTTACTCAACGTGGGACTTTTACAGCGATTACAGTAACTAACCCTAACCCTAACCCTAACCCTAACTAACCCTACCCCGAACCCTAACCTTAACCCTAACCTAACCCTGACCCCTAACCCTAACCCTAACTCTAACCCCTAACCCTAACCCTAACTCTAACCCCTAACCCTAACCCTAACCCTAACCCTAACTCTAATCCCTAACCCTAACCCTAACCCTAACCCTAACCCTAACCCCTAACCCTAGGACTGGACAAAGAGCTCAGCCTCTCTTCATTTTAAAGCAGTATTCATTAGTACATAGACACCATTATTGAAGAGTTAAAGCTACTACACATTTCTTCATTAGTGCTTTAAAGCAGCTTTTTTGTTTCTTTGTTAGCTTATTTAATACTGTCAACATCTACTGCTTTAGACCCATTCTTAATTGTTTGCAAAACATGAAACATTTGACACAGTACTTTATAAACTCAGATCAGAACAACCAGTTTGAAGCAAGTTTGTGTTTTTTAGTCAGTTTCTTTCAGTTGATGAACTAATTTTTGTAAAAGATATCACAAACAAAAAGTTCACAGTGAAATTGTAATTAAGATGTCTGACATCCTTTTAAAAGATGCCTTATCATCCCAGAACTTCTCGATGTCTAAACATTTTCCTTAAATATCGATTACTTCTTGGTAAATATTCAACTTTTTGTAACCTGTTCCCAGGAAAAAGAAAGGCCTTTTATTTGTTGCAATAAAAACACACTTTACTTTCATCAGACCAGAAGATACCTGACAAATAAACTTTGACAGTGAGACAAACTTATCTTTGACTTTGATCCCTCACTGGACAGTGTGATTCATGGTTCTTGTAACTGAATGTGTCTCTATTGAGAAACCTGAACCATTTAAAGTTAAAATTGGGACATGCTCTTACTATTCTATGAAGAATGTTGTTACAACAAACTAAACGAAAGGCACAAATGAATAATCTCTGAGAAACAAATATCTTAATCAAAAAAACACAGAAACGTCCTGGGTTTGAACGATCGCTCTCTAATTTCCATTAACATTAACGACCAGAAGAATGCACCACGATAGCAGCTCTGACTGTTCAATATGTATGTCAATCAATGTTGTTGTCAAAGCTGTTTCCATTTTTACCAAAAGAAAAACTCCCCTACTACCCAACAAGTCACAGTTCAATAGTGGTTGGTCTGTGCATGTTGATTAATCTTGGTTTGCAGTTGTGGTTCAGTTTACCTCACACTTATTACACTGATGGGACTTTTTATGTAACATCAGGTCGGTCGGTGTCAGTGTTTCCAAAGAGCTCTACGTGAAGTTCAGTGGGTTCTTTTTCAGAGCAAGCTTACAGCTTATTGCACACATGTCACGTGTCCCTTTTCAGTTGTCCAGGGTGAAAACACGTTTGTATACGAAGCCAAAACAAACCAATCATACACAGATTGTGTTTACAGGCTGGAAGTTAAGGTGCCATGATTAAAAACAAACAAATAAACAAACAAACAAAACTCTGCATTGAGGTTGTACGTGTGACTTTGCAGCCAAACTAAAAAGTGTCCCTTTTACAGAGGTTGGAAAATGTGGTCACCTGAATCGTTCTTAGCAGCTACAAAGAAAAAAATTAAATCTAAAATCCACTGAAAACAAGTTCTGCCTTAAATTTCTTCATTTTTCCCAGCTAACAGAGCTATCCAATAGCTGTTATGTCAGCTCATGTCATTAGCTAAATGTTACGTTAGCTACATACCTTTTAATTAAGTTGGCTTTTGGTTTTACAATCTGGAGAACACGTTAGTTAAATAACAAGGTATCTGTTATACCAGTTTATGCTAATGTTAGCTGGTGTACAGCTAGTACAGCTGGCCAGAAAGGCTTCTGTCATGTCAGTAAGCTTATGCTAATATTGGCTAGCTAACAGTCATGTCACTAAGCGGAAAATATATATATTTTTATATCATTAAGTTAATGATATCTAGATAAAAAGCTATTCTGATGTCAGTAAGCTAAAAGTAATGTTGTTCAGATTTTACTTTGCCCATGATGAAACGAGCTGACGAACAGCTGTTCTTGACTGGTGACTAATCCAGGGTGTACCCGACCTCTTGCCCTTAGACCAGGGATGTCCAACTCGTGCCATGGAGGGCCAAGAGGCTGCAGGTTTTCCTTCCAACCAAGAACTCCACCAGCTGATTCCACTGATTACTTCACCTTCAAGCAGAGAGCAGGGGCTAATCAGTGGAATCAGCTGGTGGAGTTCTTGGTTGGAAAGAAAACCTGCAGCCTCTTGGCCCTCCATGGCACGAGTTGGACATCCCTGCCTTAGACAGATCAGATAGGCCCCAGCCACCCACAAACATGAACAGGACAAGAAAAACACGCACAGGAAACAGACGGACATCTGACAGGCCAGTAACCAAGAGTAATGTCAGCCAGGTGACATAACTTCCACCATGGTATTAAAGTTGGCTTAGATGTTGTGTTGGTTTATGAAAGCTGACTTACAGTTATGCCAGTTGTCCAAAATTATTTCTGTTGGGTCAGTCAGCTGAAATTAATGTTAGATATATGATTGTTGAGTGTGATCACTGCTGGTTTTACAAACCTGCTAACAGCTATATCAGTTAGCTAAACAGATATCTGTAATATCATTCAGTAAATGCTGGCTAGCTTCCTCGTCCAACCCTGTCCAAAGAAAATGATCACATGATCCAGAAAATACTTTTTTAAATCAGTGTTTCCCAGTCCTGGTCCTGGGGACCCCCTGCCCTGCATGTTTTAGATGTTACCCCACTCCAGCACACCTGATTCAAATGAATGGCTCGTTATCAGGCTGGAGCAGAGCTCGATGACGAGCTGATCATTTGAATCAGGTGTGTCGGAGTCGGGAAGATAAAAAACATGCAGGGCAGGGGGTCCCCAGGACCAGGGTTGGGAAACACTGATCTAAATGATGCAGCCAACCGGCCACAGTCTTTATTACCACTGAAATCAGGGAATAAATGCTCTAAGAAATGATTGTCTATTACTGGAAATGTTTCAGTGTAAACTTAGACTTAGACCATGAAAACCTGAACAGTCTCCATAAACCACAGCCCTCTGCTACCTGAATGTTCAGTTCAGGTAAAAATGAACTTAATTAACCGGCACAAACAAAGGAAGAACCCGTCTCCCCCCATAAGTAAATAAAAACAAATGCAATGATAGTTTCCAAAACAAAAACAATCAGGTTTTTTCTTCAGTTGTTTGTGATATTCACAGCTTCTGCTCCCAGAGGAAGCCTGTCGCTGTACTCTGACCCTACCTCACAGCTGTCGAGATTTCCTCGGCACTGGGACAAAGAGAAGGACTCAGTCATGATGCTTTCTTCAGTGTCTGGCTCTTTCACCCCGTCACCGCTCTCTGTCTCCGTCTCCCCCTCCTCCTCATCCAGCTGGCTGTCGTTGATCTTCCTCTGGGAACCAGTGTGAGGTGCGTGCAGGTTGAAGTTAACAGTGAGGTTCCTCTCCACGTGGTACTGATCTTTTGCTTTCATGATGAGCTTGTAGGTTTTGCTGCGATATTTGTACACCAGATGGAAGCAGGTTGCACCGAGGAGCGGTACGGTAGACACGGTAAGGAGGCAGATGCTGACGGAGATGATGATGAGGAGGTTGGGTACCCTCCTCCTGGTGGCGAAGAGAACCTGGACCTCGCAGTCTTCGCCTCGATAGGTCAGACAAAGGGAGTAGTTGGTACCAGGGCGTAAATCGCTGAAAGTATATGTGTTGACTCCTTCTTTGATCCTGGACCACTGCACGGCTGAGTGTTTGCGGTCTGCAGTGACACACAGATACAAACCGTTTGATTGACGATGTTCTGAAAAGTTTGAGGTGCCTCCCTGTTCCTCACTGTCATTGTCCACGCCCTCAGATGTGGCGTCCGAGTCATCTCCATCAGTGCTCTTATCTCTGGGAATAAGAAGAGGATTGAGCCTTACTGTTGCCTCTGTTTCTGACACCCCCAACGCAATGACGCCAAAGTCAAAAGTGTACTGCTTAACATCCTCAAAGCTCCCATTAAGGACGTGGCTCGAGACATATCTTGTGTTTGCTGTCAAGCCACATTTGCTTGTCTGAAATGGATGTTGGGTTTCCCCCTGAGAGGACTTGATCTCAGCTGTTGGCGCCAAATTAGGCTCAGTCGTCATGAAGTCCTTTCTCTTTAAATCAGGAGGTGAATCAAAAACAGGAATTCTTCCAGTTGTCTGATGAATAAATGGAAGAGATTTTGTGAAAATGAAGCTTGTGGTCAGTTCCTCTCTGGGTGTTGTGATCAGTTGTGTTTGGGGAGTTGGCTTCGGTAAGGCCACCACCTCCACTGATCTTGAATCTTCGGCTCTTCCAAACTCATTTGTAGCCGAGCAGCTGTAGTTGCCGCTGTCTTTCTTTCTGAGGTGCGTGATGATCAGAGTCCCGTTATTGAAGACTTTCACAGGATTATTGGATCGCAAAGAGTTCTCATTTGGTTCATCTGGGCCATCCTCTGTAAAAGACAAAGCTACCTGTTGCCTCTGGCTCCTGCTCTGAATGCTCCACATCACCAGCGGCTTTGGGTTTCCTGTGAATTCACAAGTCAAGACCAAGAAACTTCCCTCCTGGAGAGATGCGTTATGGATCTCTGGCTTTGCTCGTATTATGACTTTGGGGCCGGTGCATATTAATTTTGGTAATTGTCCGATGACTACCCCTTTGAGTTTCTCTGGAGAGGAACATCTGATCTCATCCTGCTCTGGGACTGAGATGGTTGTCACTGAAATCCAGTCTCTCAGCCAGTCAAGGGAGCAGGTGCAAGCAAAAGGGTTTCTGAATATCTGCAAATGGGTCAGGGACACCAGACCGTCAAACGTCCCCTCAGTGATGCTTGTAAACCTGTTGTTATTGAGCCGGATGGACCTTAGACTTCTGAGGCTGGCGAAGGCGTCCCTCGGCAGGTGAGACATCTCGTTGTGGTTCATCTTCAGCAGTTGAAGGCTTGTGAGGTTCTGCAGATCCTCCCAAGGAAAGTCAATGATTTTATTGTGACTGACATCAAAGTTTCTCAGGTGAACCAGCGGTGAGAGAGCTCCTTGTTCGATGACGACTATCTCATTGTTTGCCATCCACAGAGACAGCACTCCCGTCACATTGTCGAAGCTCCCAGACGGTACCAGACTGATTCTGTTAGCAGAAAGACTCACAGTCGTAACGTTGGGAGGCAAACCATCTGGCATCTCAATCAAGCCTTTGTAGGAGCACTCAGCAGAATGACGGTTGTGTTTATCTGAGCATGTGCAAAGCTCAGGGCAGCCCAGTCCTGGGGTGAAGACTGAGGTGACCCACAAAGAGATGAAGAGGACGACCGTGACTTCCATCTTCCCTCCTGGAAATCAAAGTTCAAGTCCATCAAATCAATTAAAACCAATTATTATTAAGTAGAAAAACAACAAGCTGGTCTATCTTACAATTAATTAAACACTTTTGAGGGAAATTTTTTTTTTACAAAATTGGGAAAAACATCTATATTTTGGAGTTTGGGTTAATATATTAAATGGATACTTTATGTCCAAAAAAGAAATATAGTAATTTTATTATGATTTAAGACAGAAATGCAAGAAAAATCAATATCAGAGAGGCATAAATATTCAACCACGGTTAATTTTGCTTAAAAATGCCATCTAAATATTTAACTACAACTACAACTACTAGCCATTAAAGTTTCTTTTTATGCCACTATTGTAGCTGGAACTCAGGTTACTCCTAATACAGAGCAGGTAGTATACAGATGTTTTACATTAATATATTCGGTCAATGTTTTGGTGATTTTTTTTTTTTTTTGGAAGGCTTCCAGCTTAAAAGCTTCAATTTAATGACCAAGAAAACACATAAAACACATGGGAACTTACTCTCATATTTCTATTCATAACATTATTTTTACTGATTTAGATACCTTTTATCTCCAGATCTCTGTTTTATTCTGCAGTTTATGAAACCTTTTCTTATTCAATATTTCCTTTTTTTTCTCTTAAAACTCAGAACATATAAAGCAAAAGACACAAAGGTAAACATCATCAAATGTCAGTAGATATAAAATCTTTTAGGGGCATATATTTAAAAAAATGTATACAAAATTATTTGTTCAATACAAACCAATAAACAAATAAGATTTTCTTATTAATACAAAAGAACATGAAAGAAGTTTGGTCAGGACAAAGAAATAAATAGTCAACTGTAACACATTTCTCACTGGTTTGTCATTCTTTCAAAATAACTTCATTCATCCCTCCTCATTATCCCATTTTTATTGTCACATTCTCTGACAGGTTATTGCTCTCATTTGACTCAGTTCTCCCCTCTGATGAGCCGTGTTAGTTTGATATTATCTGCCGGGGCAGCTCTGAGAGACAGAAAGGCCCTGTTGTGTCTGGGAAATCAGACACTCATAGAAACATTTAAGACTGGTGCAGAAGCCGTCTCAGAGCTCACCGTCACACCAGCTGGGTTATTTTTTGCCTTGAGGCTTTGTGAATGCTCCTAAGCTGATAACAGAAACGAGACCTACTTTTAGTTGAAATCTGACACAGAGAAGCTGAATATTGCTCCTCACAGAAGCTTCTAGTTTCACACTACGCAGCAGCCGCAGGAGCATCTGTCCTTGGAGCAGAGAGCAGCCGCATGTCTGCTGTTTGTTTACAGCTCTCTGCTCAGCTGCATGAAGCGCTCAGCCCTGTGTGCTGATAAAAACCCACACACCAAACTCTGCGACCTTCACTTTGTGTGTAGAGGACTCTGACATGTGTGACATAATTTGTCACTCTGAGGTTCTATTTCAATAAAGTTAGAGGAAACTTTCTTATTCTCTGTCGCCATCTTGGCTCTGAGATCCCTAACATCCCTGAAAAAGCCCGAGACAGTGCGAACAGCTTACCTGCGTCTATCTTTATGTAAGAGCACAGATCTGCTTCGTCAGTCGGTGTTGGCAGTCAGAGCAGTGCAGTGAACAGAGCAGCGCAGGAAACACACAGCTCAGAGTCTGAGGATGAAGCTGTGTCCGTCTCCCCTTACATCAGGGAGACACGCGTGTCCTCTGCAGGGTTTCTCTTTTCTGTGGATATGTATGTGTCATGCTGACAGTCATCTCCTCCTCCCCATCCTGTCCGCTTTCTCTCTCCTCTGCTCTCCTCTGCTCTCCTCTGCTCTGCTCTGCTCTGCTCTGCTCTCCTCTCCTCTGCTCTCCTCTCCTCTCCTCTCCTCTCCTCTCCTCTCCTCTCAGCTCTGAACAGCAGCATCGACGTTTTCCAAAAAGACTTAAAGGGGAAATGACAAACGATGTGACTGATTCTGATCTTCAGGGGGCGATGAAAGGGCTTAATGATATTTTATGCAGTGACCACAAATATTGGTGCCACCTTACAGACAAAAAACAGTTACACATGAATACTTGCACACCCTACCCCTCACTCTGCAGCTTGGTTAGAACCCACACCTTCAAAAATTGAATAAAACTACCTAACTATCTAACTAACTAACTAACTAACTAACTAACTAATTAACTAACTTACTAAATAAATAAATAAATAAATCAAGAAGTACATAAAGCTTTCTTCTCTAGAGCTGGTTTTTTACAAGTACAATTGTTTAACAGATCACATTTGAGCTATGGCTAAAAATCATGTCATCTCCAACAACAACAACAACAACAACAAAAATAATAATAATAATTATTATTATAAAAATGATAATAATATCGAAGGAATGTAGTTTATAATAAAAAAAACATTATGTAGAATGTTGATAATATCCAACTTTTGCCACACAATACCTGGGGTCAGGTATCTGTGGACACTATGCTATTCCAATGTCATCCAGTATTACTTAAACATTCTGTATTCCCATATATAAGGGTTAGGGTTAGGGTTAGGGTTAGGGGTTAGGGTTAGGGGTTAGAGTTAGGGTTAGGGTTAGGGGTCAGGGTTAGGTTAGGGTTAAGGTTAGGGTTCGGGTTAGGGTTAGGGTTAGGGTTAGGGTTAGGGTCAGGTTAGGGTTAGGGTTAGGGTTAGGTTAGGTTAGGGTAGAAAAGAGTAGCACGATAACTCCCCCCACACCCGTCCAACGACTGGGGTGGTTGAAATGGGCGAGTCAGAGGCAATGCACTGGGTTAGGGTTAGGGTTAGGGTTAGGGTTAGGTTAGGTTAGGGTTAGGGTTAGGGTTAGGGTTAGGGTTAGTGGGTTAGGTTAGGGTAGAAAAGAGTAGCACGATAGGGTTAGGGTTAGGGGAGGGAAAATTTTGGATCACGCCATCCGAAGGATGGCGTGATCATGCACACGCCATCCAGGTCACCACGGGTCCAGGTTGGGGTTGGGGCGGGTTCTGAAAATTAGGGTTAGGGTTAGGGGTTAGGGGTTGAGGGTTAGGGTTAGGGGTGAAGGGTTAGGGTTAGGGTTAGGGTTAGGGTAAGGGTTAGGGTTAGGGTTAGGGTTAGGGTGAGGGTTAGGGTTAGGGTTAGGGTTAGGGTTAGGATTAGGGTTAGGGTTAGGGTTAGGGTTAGGGTGGGGGGAGGGGGGTGGAGTGGGGGGAGAAAAAGAGAGGGGGGGGCCAAAATTAGGAGTGAAAAACAGAGAGGGATTATACACTCAGGGGGTTAAGGTTAGGTTCAGGCTAGGGGCGGAAGTAAACCCTCTCATTAAGCCCTGTGGGGTAAAAAGTATCCAGCTGACTGATCCAGCCTCTTTCAGCCCTCCTCCTCTGGGCTGTGGACCAGTGCGGGTTGCACTGCAGGACAGAGGCCTGGACAGACTCCCACCCATGGGCTATGAAGTGTCGGACCACGTGACGGTCAGTGTTCTTGTGTCTCAAGATGTTGTGTTTGTGTGCTACAAAGCGTGTGTGTAGTGGGAGACGTGTCTCTCCAACATACCTCAAACCACACATTCTGCAGGTGATCAAGTAGACACAATTCCTGGAGGAAACAGTACCATATGCAGCTGTAGGGTAAACACTTCTATGATGAGAGTCATAAACCCATTTATTTTGTTTGAAAAAATCATGTCTGTTTGTCCTGTGTTTGTCTTTAGGGTGGGAGTCTGTCTTAATCGCCGCCCTCACCAGGTAATCCCTCAGGTTTTTGTTTTTCCTAAAGGCAGCAATAATTCTGATCGTCCCCTGTGATTGCTGTGTGCTCATAATTAGTTCCAAATTGTTTTTGATGTTTTTGACCAGCTTCACCGTGGATGGGGAGAAGGTGGTGACAAATGGGAGAGCGGTGGAGGTTGCCATGGGCCTGCTCTGCTGGAAGGATTTAAAGCAGTTTCTGAGAAAGGTCCTGGAGTACCCTCTGGTGGACAAAGCGGAAAACAACACCCCAGTGGCCTGCTTGAAGTCCTCTGTTTGTGTACATATTCTGTGGAAACGTAATAGTTGTGATTTAATTAAACCAGCAAAAGTGTGTCTGGGGTGATGGCTGCTTTTGTGCAATAATGCATGTGTGTCTGTGTCTTTGAAGTACACTTTGATGTCTAATTGATTGTTTGAGGTGAATTTAGGTCCTTTAAAGGTTGTGGTATCCAGAAAGTTCACAGAATCAGGGTCAATGGTATATTTTAATTTTATGGAGGGATTGTGATTATTCAAAATGTTGAAGAAAACAATGAAATCCTCTTGGGAGTAGGCCCAAATGCCCCAGATATCATCTAGGTATCTGTAGTAGTGCAGGGGTTTTTTGCTGCACTTTTTGAGGGCCGCTGTCTCCCAGGAAGCCATGAAAATATCTGCATAAGCAGGGGCGAACTTTTTACCCATGGCAGTACCTTTAATCTGCAGGAAGTAATTCCCGTTAAATTCAAAATCGTTTCGGGTCAGATTGATCTCCAAGAGTTCTAGTAACTCCTTGTCAGGTCTCTTTTTTTCTTTAAATTTGTAAAAGGCCTCCCTCACGGCCTGAATCCCTTCTTTGGTTTCTATATTTGTATACAAGCTGTCCACGTCTATAGTGAAGAGCAGGGAGCCTGCAGGGATGTGGAGATCTTTGATCTTCTGAATGAAGTCATAGGTGTCTTTGATATAACTTTGGTGCTTCTGGGCCAGAGGATTCAGGAAGTGGTCAATAAATTCAGCAGATCTGTAGGTCTCACTGCTGCAATCGGACACTATGGGGCGCCCTGGAGGGATTTGAAAGGGCTTGCTCCAAGAAGCGGGGTCTTTGTGGATCTTGG